>NC_023756.2:27493913-27793913 GCF_000499845.2 Phaseolus vulgaris | reverse complement strand
AGCCCTAGTATTGACTTGAGTGTGGGAGTGCAAACGACCTCTAAGGCACCCCCTTTGTCTTTGCAGGTACAGAGCGTTTCGTTCCAGGAAAGCGCAAACCTAGGAAAGGGCACCAGGGCATGTGATCGTCGTTAGAGTCAACCGACAAGAACAGGTTTGATCTACTACTGTTCCAGCCAAGTCAACATCCATATAACAGCTAGTGGACATTGGTGTCGATGCCTCTTTGTAGTTTTCCATCTCAAACTTCTTAAGAATCTCCTTGCAGTACTTAGTTTGGCTTAGGAAGATACGATCATTTGATTGCTTGACCTGCAGTCCTAAGAAGAAGGATAACTAATATGAATCCACTAGCAAAGAAGAGATGATTCTTTGACATTCTATGGACTCAAGGTTCTATGTTTCAAGAACTCACCAAGACTTCCACCAAACACCAAACTCATATGGAGGAGCCATCTATTGTCAATTGAACCGAACAAATTGTGTAAAAATGCAATTGCACCGATTGAAACTCTTAAGAAAGCTTAAGAACCAAACAGAATATGAATTGAAACTACAGAACTGAATCAAAACAGAAACAATTGAAAACAGCCGAACATAAGTGCAAGAAAAGGAAGATGAACCGAAAAAGAGAAAATAAGACATGTTTAAGCTTCATATAATAGGGAGATGAAAGAAAGAAGAACTTATGGAGATGGATGCTTTGGTTTGATGATCACGCCACTTAGAGGATGAAGGCTCCAAGATGAGTGAGCTAGTGCCGCCACTTGAGAGAACCGAATGCACTCAAGATAAGACAAGGTGAAGGAGAAGACAAAGTTCTCACAATTCTCTCTCAAATTGAGTAGAGTTTCTCTATTGCTAACTTCCAATCTGAATTGTGAAGGACCTAAGCCCTCCTTATATAGGAGCAAGGGCTGGTCATGAAGCTTACAACATAAGCTAACCAAGAGACTCTTCATATGCTACTTACTAATAGCGCCTAAATGAAGCATGAAGAGTATTCTTTTAGAAAATTCTAAACTAATGCCTAAAGATGCTTTTACAAAAGAGGTATCTAAGGTTTCCCTCCAAGTAAAACACCTTTCCTAAAAACTATGTATTTAAACATTCTATATTATTTACAAATTTATAAAAGAAACTATAAAGAGAGATATTTAAATGAAGTCTATTCTTGAAAGCTTGTAGACATGATTAGGATGTTGATGATCTTCAATATCAGGTGGTTGTGAGACATAGACTTCTTCATTGATGAATCCAATGAGATATGCATTTTTCACATCCATCTGAAATAGTTTAAAACCACTCATACAAGCAAATGAAAACAGTAATATCATAGCTTCCAATTTGGCCATAGGTGCAATGGTTTGAACATAGTCAAGGCCTTCTTCTTGATTGTTACCTTGATATGATTCCAATAACAAGATAGGGATATTCTAAGGACATGTTATGGATTCAACTTGAGTTGGAATATGATTAGGCACTTTTTAAGAATTGGATCAATGTTCTTAACATTCAAGAACTCACCAAAACACAAGTAACCAAGCCAAACTCATGTAGTAACCCATTTCTTGTAAAATGAACCGATTGAAATGCACAAGAAAGCAAAGGAACCGATTAAAACTAACTAGAAATCAATTGGACCGAACAAAACCATGAAAGACAACATTTGAACCGATTGAAACAGTAAAGAAATGAGATGAACCGAACAAAACAAGATAAGAACCAAAAGAACCGAACAAAAGTGCAAGAAAAGCCTAAGACATGTTTCTAGAGTTTATATGGACATGGAAATGGATGAAAGAGATGGAAAAGAGAAGAGAACTTATGTGGTTGGAGTTCTTGGTTGATGAACACGCCACTTGAAGGGTGAATGCTCCAAGATAAGTGTGAATTGCTGCCACTTGAGGAACCAATAGCACTAAAGATGAGACTAGAAGAAGAGAAGACAAATCTCACTCACTCACTCACCAATTTGGGAGAGATTCATTACTCAAACAATCAATTTTGTATTAGAAAGACTCAAGCCCTCCTTATATAGGAGAAGGACCGGTCATGAAAGTACAAGAGGCTTACAAAAGAAGCTAACTAAAGTTCCCTTGTAACTCTTCCACTTCTAACGCCTAAAGTGAAAGGAGGAAGGGATATCTTTCTAGAATTTTCTAAAGCTAACATCTAAAGATGCTTTACACAAGAGGTATCTTTAGGTTTCCCTCTTAGCACCTACCTAAACACTCTTCTATATTATTTACAAATTTATACAAAAGAAACTATAAAGAGAGATATTAATTGAAGCCCATTCTTGAGTCTTCTTTTGGCTTTAGGCTTGGTCCTCTCTTTATTTTAATTCTTCTTTAATTTTTGAGAAGACTAGAAGGAAGAACTTCAAATGTTTGGGTGAATGACCTCTTCCTCCATTGGTAAAATCCTCTCTTATTTGATCTCCATCATACCTTTAGCAACTAACCTAACTTTGTTTCTTGTTATCACACCAGATTCATCCAACTTATTTCTAAACACCCACTTGGTTTCAAGGACATTCATGCAATTAGTTTAAGATTAAGAGACCACACATCATTTCTAGTGAACTAATTCAGCTTATCATGCATGGCAGTGACCCAGCTTTCATCTTTTAGTGCATCACCTATAGATTCAGGTTCAATTTGTGATACAAAAAAGCCATGTGTTTGCATTAATTTGAGATAGAGTTTCAAGTAGACACTCCGTTATCAATCTGTCCAATGATGTTGTCCATAGAAAGATCTCTAGGAATCCTCCATTCTTTAGGAAGTTCCTCCTGTTGCATAATTTCAACCAATTGTTTCGCAGAATCAATCGATTGTTTTTCTGAACAAGATTCTAGCTTCTGCAGAATGGTGTTTTATTCATCTTCTTATGCATAATTTTTCATGGATTCCTGTTCTGCATGGTTAGTCTCATCAAAGACAACATGAATAGACTCTTCCACAGTCATAAGCCTTTTATTATATACTCTATAAGCATTGCTAGTTAAGGAATAACCAAGAAAGATACAATTATCCGCCTTTTCATGAAACTTGTCAAGGTTTTTCTTTCCATTATTTAAAATGTAACACTTGCATTCAAACACTTTTAGATGACCCATGTTGGGTTTTCTTCCATTAAACAGTTCATAAGGGGTTTTCTTCAAAATTGGTCTAAAGAGGACCCTGCTCATCACATAACAAGTTGTGCTAACAACATCAGTTCAAAAATATTTTTGTAAAAAAGACTCTCTTAAAATGGTTCTAGCAAGTTCCTCAAGAGACCTGTTCTTCCTTTCCACAACCCTATTTTGTTGGGGAGTTTTAGGAGCATAAAAGTTGGAAAATTCTGAATTTTTCACAAAAACCACTGATTTTTTCATTTTGAAATTCCCCTCCATAATCACTACGAATGGCCCAAATGTTATTGTAAAATATGTTTTGTAATCTCTTGGCAAGATTTTTGAATGTTGAAAATGCATCACTCTTAGATTCCAACAATAGTGTCCATGTGAATCTAGAGAAATCATCAACAATAAGAAATGCATAGTAGTTTCCACCAAGACTAATGGTTCTTGAAGGACCAAACAAATCCATGTGCAGCAGTTCAAGGGGTTTAGAAGTTGAAACAATATTTTTCAGTTTGAAAGAATGTTTGATTTGCTTCCCCTTTTGACATGCTTCACATATGTGGTCTTTCTCAAACTTGAGTTTGGGTAAACCGACCACAAGATCTTTTGAGATCAACTTATTTCAATGATGCATGTGGATATGTGCTATCCTTTTATGCCATAACCATGATTCCTCATGTTTAGTTAGAAGGCATTCCATAGATGCAAAAGGTGAGATATCAAGAAGATAAACATTATTGATCCTTTTACCAATCAACAAAACTTCCAGTGATTTGGGCAGCCATATCTCACATGTGTTGGGCTTGAAGGTTACTTGATAACCTTTTTCACACACCTGGCTTATGCTAAGAAGACTACGCTTGATTCCTTTCACAAATAACACATCATGGATCAAGAAGGTGTTCTTATCTCCAATGGTTCCTCTTCCATGAATTTTCCCTTTGTTGTTGTCTCCATATGTCACATGACCTTCTTACTTGAGGAGTAGATTGACAAACTTGGTTTTATCCCCTTTCATGTGCTTAGAACAACCCCTGTCCAGGTACCACGTGCTGATTTTCCATCAAAGGAACCTGCAAGAAACAAGATAAAAGAGTAAAATTTGGTCCCCTTTTAAATTTGAGTCCTTG
Source organism: Phaseolus vulgaris (assembly GCF_000499845.2). Classification (NCBI taxonomy): domain Eukaryota; kingdom Viridiplantae; phylum Streptophyta; class Magnoliopsida; order Fabales; family Fabaceae; genus Phaseolus; species Phaseolus vulgaris. The sequence goes on along the minus strand of NC_023756.2, from coordinate 27,789,650 downwards.
GACATTAACCAGATCATTAAGAACCTTAGAATTCTTAGGAACCCACTTTAGAACACCCCTAGGAACATAAAGATTCCTAACTCTGCAGAATCTAACAGAGTGGCCCCTCTTCATGCAGTAAAAGCACGAAACAACTGATTGTTTCGACAATTCAATCGATTCTATTTCAAGCTAGAAAATGGCTTTGAAAATGATATTTTCCTGCTGTATGGATTAAAGCCCAATGGCTCCTCCTATCTCCTGGTGGTTTCCGCTTTCTCCTTGGGTATCTGAGAGTGGCTCCGTTGAAACAGAGGGGGCTCTACCTGTTGATTGCACTCCGACGATCAAGTCAATACTGGGCTAAGAAACAATAAGTATGTAAAGCAGTTTTAGTCTTAGAAACGGCGTACCTTTTCTAGGGTTGTTACCACTCTTTTTATAGGTTGTATCTAGGTCAACTCCCTATACCACAAGGATCTTTCCTTTTGTGGAATTAGGATTACTGGTGAGGCATCCTGTGACGCGTTGCACAACGCAGCCACGACACAAGACTTGCCTCTTCTGGAGTGCAATCTTTCTAACAGTAGGACCGCCAGGGTACCAACTCATGTACCAACGCTGCGGCGCCATCTGTTCTGTGGGTGCCCTAATTATTCACGTACCATGCATGCAGTCTTTCCCTGGAAACCCTAACCCTTACGGGCCTTAGCACCTCCAGGGAACACTTGCTTGTGTCGTACCCAAATGTACTAAACACACCCCATGCATAATCATCGCATGATTTTAGGTCTTTCTAGTATCTGGGTGTTAAGTCATACTGTTTGTGAGGCCCAGCTTATGTGCCCCATTATTGTTGTCGGACCACCGAGGTCCGATGTCGACGTCTGATGTCGACCTCTTCTTCAGTCGAGGTCTGGCCAGTACACAAGCCCCCTAGGCTCGAGCTGTAACTTGTTTCAACGAAGAGGCTAAGTGATCACCTGTGGCGACCTACGTGGCACTAGGGTGACGGGACGTGAACAGTGCCCCGAAGTGACATCTCACCATACTTTTTCAATCAGCGTACATATGGCAAGATCAACGACTAAGGCTCGTTGCCGCTTGCGCTTCTTCGTATACGTTAAGCCTTTCAAAGCCCTACGTTCCTTACTGTTTCATTACTTCACTTAGCATTTATCAATTATTTCTTACTCTCAAAACGCTCTCTCTTCTTCTTCAACCACTTCGACCCTTCAAAACCTAATTGCTCAAAGGTATGTTTTTTACTTTATGATCGCCCCGGCTTTATGATCATAGTCTACTATAACTGTTATGGGCCTGTTTATGTTTTCTACACTTTATGATTCATTCTCTTCGTTTTCGTGTCTCTTTGCTTTTTGAATTTCTGAAACACTTCAACTCCCCTTTCTGAATTCTGTTCTTTTCTCCTCTTCTTTTTCCTTCTCCTTCCCTTAGATTTTCTTCTCGAGATGGCTCGAACGAAAACAACTCCAAACCCTCATCCTTCCATCAACTACCAAACTTTATACCGTTGGGCTCCTAACAGCCTTATAGCCGAAACTTCAAAAATCACCTCCTTTAAGGAGATAGAGGCGTATAAGCAGAATGAGTCCAATGAAAAATTATGCATCTTCGAGAAGGAGTACGACAGGTTCGTGAAGGTCCTGCCTTACAGGGAAGGCGTACCTCTGTGTGTTGATGACCGCACGAATCCAGAAGAACCCTTCTTCTTCGCATACTCCACTATCTTCAAAAGGCTCAAGCTCTGGTTGCTATTCACAGGGTTCGAGCGCGCATTTCTCACCGAGGTCAATATGGCCCCTGCCAACCTACATCCCAACAACTGGGCGTTCAATAGGGCCTTCTCTATACTCTGCAACCACATTGGCCATGCGCCATCAGTGGACGTCTTCTTGTACTTCTTCGAGGCCAAGAACCCAGGGAAGAAGTTGTGGATGAGCTTCAACGGCGCCGTTGGAAGAGTCTTGTTGTCGCTCTTCCAGCAATCGTATAAGGGCTTCAAAGGGAAGTTCTTCAAGATATGTTGTAGCAAGTTCGACCCTACCCTGTTGGACGGGTTTCCCCTTTATTGGGTGGAGAAACCAGGGCTCAAAAAACCAAGGTGCCTTGAGGACTTGGCCCCACAAGATCGGGAGGTATGCGAGTTCTTCTCCAACTTGGGGGCGGCGTTCAGCATCGTGGAGCTGATCAAACAAGAGTACAACTCCAAGGCTCTTAAGGGCTACATTGGTACCCTGCCTTTCTTCCTCCGTTTCTGCTTTATGTGTTACTCTTGACTTGTGTGCTTTGTGGGTTTAGACTCTTATGCATTGTTGTTTCTTATGCAGGCATGGTGCTTAATGCTGAGAAGAGGAGGCAGCTAGTTGAAGTGGCCCTCCAACGCAATGTTGCTCCTGGCCCTTCTGATGCCGATGCCTCGACTCCTGTTGCTTCTGCCCCAGGTCCTTCTGCTCCAGCCCCCGTAGATCATAGGTCGAAGGGGGTAGCTGAGGCCACTGCCTCTGAGGATGAGGACACCTGTTCAGGCCTCGTCTTTAAAAGGAAAAGGAAAGTCGATGTTGTGGTGCCTGCGAACTCGGCTTCGGATGATCACGCCCCGTCCTACAGGGAAAACCTGTTAGAAAAGATGGCTTTAAACTAGAGGGGGGTGAATTGTTTAAAGGGGTTTTCGCAAACTTTTTAAAGCTAGAATGAACTTATTTCATAAACCAATTGATTCAGCAATTCAGTTAGCCAAAACAGCAAGCAAAATTGTAGTACCAGAAAAAACAATCGGTTGTTTATACCAGCAAACAACAAACAAACTGAAATTAAAGAGTTAGGGATAGAAAGATTGTACACAGTTGTTTATACTGGTTCACTCCAACTAGAGCTACATCCAGTCTTCTCAGAAACCCTGAGGATATCCACTAAGCAATCACCACTTAATCACTTACACCACAACCAAGAGAATGACCTTGAAAACCTCAAGACACACACTCTCCTTGGCCAACACTAAGATTGCTGATCTTGAACACCTCAAGAACACACAGCCAATCTCAGCAACACACATAAACGAATTGTTCAGCAGTTTACAAAAGATTACACTTGTTACAGATGGAAATCTGAAATCAATACAAGCAGAATCCCTATTCAGCACCTTGATCAATCTCTCAACTCTTTAGCAATCTCAGAATACTTTTAAAAACTCTTTTTTGAAAAACTTTGTTTCAAGATACTTAATATATCAAAACTGTTTTTCAGAATATATCTAAGAATATAGTTTGTTATCAAATCTTAACAAACTCTTAATTGCATTTAAAATAGATTGGTCAAAGCATTTAATGACTGGAGCGTATTCAGTTAAAGCATTTAAAGCTCAGTCAAAGAAAACAGTTTTTCTGTTGTGGTTTTAAAACAAACAATCGATTGTTTCCTCTAATCAATCGGTTGTATCAATCGGTTGTTTTGTTACTTGACAAAATACACCATTCAAAAACAGTTTTCAAACTTTCTCAAAACATCTAAGTGTAAACAATCGGTTGTTTCGACAAAACAATCGGTTGTTTCAACTTAGTTTGAAAATCATTTTGCTTTGATAAACTTGAGATCCAAATTGCTTTGAGATTTAATCTAAGTGTTGATTACAACATTGAACTACCCCAGAACAAGGCTAAGACCAGCACAGCAGCAACAAGCAAAGCAGAGGCTTCATCATCCTTCAAAGGATTTGGATTCTTCAAAACATTGAACACCACTTGGTTCAACAATCTCCCCCTATTTGATGAAGACAAATCCATGATGCTTGTGTTGTTCTTTGATTAAATCTGAGGCAATTCCTGCAATAGAACTTTGAGCAATACATTGAACTTCTAATATTTTGTTAGCATACAGATAAACAATTAAAGCTTAAAACATTCAATATCAGAACCAAAAACATCACTCAAACTGTTTTTAACAATATGAAAAACAGAAACTTAAAACAAATTGAAAACACAGCATATATCTCCCCCTATTTGTCTTCACAAATAGACAAAGATAAGAGATAAAATAAGACATTGTTCACATTACATCAGAATAAACCAGCAACAGCAGAAGGAAAGAAATTTTAAAAACCAGAAAAGAGAACATCCAAAAGCAATTGATTGTTTTTGTGGCCAATCGGTTGTTTTTCTCTCAGTCTTTTTCATCAGCAAACTGTAGATCAAAGATTTGATTCTGGACAGCTTCAATCTGTTCGTCCAGTGTCATAAACCTTGTATCCATGTTGTCAAACCTTGTGTCTATCCTCTGAAAGTTGCTAACACACAGATCATGAAGGCTTCTTTGATTTTCAGCAAAGCTATCTAGCCTCTCCATCATTTGTCTTTCAAAAGATGACATGGTTGACATTCTTTCTCTTTGATAACCATCAGTAGCACTAGGCCCTGCATCTTGAAAATCTTCAGCTGGATCTTCATGTTGAACATCCATGTCAGCAGGTTCATCTTGTTCAAGATGAGTAGCACCACTTGATGAGGCACCATGATCACCATCCTTACTTAACCATTTTCCACCTATTTTTGTGAAGCCCATCTTGCTGAGTGATCCATTGTTCAACTCTTGAGTTTACTTGACCAGCTCATGGCTTTTTGCATATGTTCCTTGATTATGTGAATCCAATTGATCTTCACTTTCTTGGTGATGCAGAAGATATAAACCAGATCTTCTTCAGTCAACACAGAGTGGTTGCTCCCCCTAGGAGTTAGGATCCAAGTTACAATGAGAGCAAGCAATCTCTCATCAAGCTTCAAGCCTCCAACCGAGCAAGTGCTAACTTGAGATTGATTGTTTTTCAAGCAACTTTTGTAGAACTGAATTTTGTTGAAATCTTCTACCACACCAAGGTTTCCTTTGTTGATTCTTAATCCAGAAAACTTAAGTCCAGCTACTGCAGCCCAAACCTCATGGGTTATCTCCATCTCCACACCTTTCACATGAGAGACCAAGTTGTTTCCCTCAAACTTCAAGTTGGTGTAGAAGACCCTAACCAAATCTGGATATATGTTCCCTTTGAGCTCCAAAAACTTTCTGAGTGACTGGTCTTTGAGAAGCTTCCTCACATTGTGATGGCATTTTCATGAAGGTCTTCTTGAATCATGTAAGAAAAAGTGGTGCGGAAGCTATGAAGGTGTGTGAGCAAGATCCTCCTAAGAGTGGTGTTGATCTTGAAGGTGCATGATATGTATGAAGCTAGGGAGGTTCGGCCAACCCAAGTAGAGGTGAAGGAGATGAAGTTTAAAGCCTAGAATTCTAGGGAGAAGCAAAGCTTGGCACAAAATGGCAGCATAACTTTACTCACAATAAACTTGGAAAATACAAGAGATAGCCTTCCTATTTATAGGCTATTTGGACGTAGAAGCTAAGCTAATAGCTAATGAAATGGAAACCAAATGAAATGCAAATCATAAGCCATGTGCCATGACCGGTCACACATAAAAAGCTTCTAGAAAGTTTCACTCAAATATGCTTTCTACACTACTCTAATTACTAAGTACCCCTATTGGGCCTTTATGCAACATGTACAAAGCTTTCTCTCTTCCATCCGTGGCTTCATTCACTTGGGTTTGAACATGCTTAGCCATTGACCTTGTGAGAGGACCTAGACGGTCTAGTTCCACATCTAGACGCTCCATGGGTAGCCTCCCTTCTTCACGTCCTAGACGCTCCTTCCTTGTAGCTAGACGCTTTTCTTGGTCTAGACGTTTTTCATGGTTTGGGCTTTGGCTCCCATGGCTAGATGTGCTTGGCCCTCTTCCATCATCCCCTCTCCCTTGGAAAGGATTTGTCCTCAAATCCAGCTCGTCATCGTCATTGGTACCTACAAATGGAGAAAGATCAATTACATTAAAAGTGTCATGTACTCCACATTCAAGAGGTAGGTCCAATTTATATGCATTGTTGTTGACTCGCTTGAGGACTTGAAAGGGTCCATCACCTCGGGGACTGAGTTTGGACTTCCTTTGAGTTGGAAATCTATCTTTGCGAAGGTGAAGCCAAACTAAGTCTCCTTCCTCAAAAATTATTTCTCTCTTCCCCTTATTGTTGTATTTTGTGTACTTCTCATTTTGTTGTTGTATTTGGAGTTTAATCTTCTCATGCATTTTCTTTATAAAATCAGCTTTGATTACGCCTTCCTTATGCACAAAATCTTGTGGATTAGGAAGGGGTATCAAATCCATGGGTGTGAGAGGATTAAAGCCATATACTACTTCAAAAGGAGAAGCATTAGTAGTCTTGTGAACTACTCTATTGTAAGCAAATTCAATGTGGGGCAGGTACTCATCCCAAGATTTGTGGCTGCCCTTCATGATAGCCCTAAGCATAGTTCCAAGAGATCTATTGACTACTTCGGTTTGCCCATCCTTTGAGGATGACAAGAAGTTGAAAATTGTAGTCTTGTTCCAAGTTTACCCCAAAGAGTTTTCCAAAAGTGGCTGATAAACTTGGGATCTCTATCGGACATTATACTTCTAGGGAGACCATGGAGTCTCACCACTTCTCTAAAGAAGAGTTTAGAAATATTTTGAGCATCGTCTACTTTGTGGCACGGAATAAAATGGGACATTTTGCTAAAACGGTCCACTACCACAAAGATAGTGACGGCATTTCATGAAGGTCTTCTTGAATCATGTAAGAAAAAGTGGTGCGGAAGCTATGAAGGTGTGTGAGCAAGATCCTCCTAAGAGTGGTGTTGATCTTGAAGGTGCATGATATGTATGAAGCTAGGGAGGTTCGGCCAACCCAAGGAGAGGTGAAGGATATGAAGTTTAGAGCCTAGAATTCTAGGGAGAAGCAAAGCTTGGCACAAAATGGAAGCATAACTTTACTCACAATAAACTTGAAAATACAAGGTGTAGGCTCCTCCTTTTATAGGCTAAGGAGGACCATAATGCAACCCTAATGCTAGCCAAAATGAAATGCAAATTTACATCACATGGAGCACATGGCCATGTGGAGAATCCTTCTAAAAAGTGACCAAATCTTTAGCAAATCTAGGTCAAGTCTCATGGAATCAAGTTTATGCTATTTACACCACAACTAATACTAAGCTACCCCTAATGGGCCTTCATGTAGCATAAACAAATCTGCAAGGATTCGCTTGGCCATGGGCTTAGCAATTTGGTCCTAGACGCTCCTTTCATTGGCCTAGACGCTCTCCACCTTGAGCTAGACGCTCCTCCCTTAGCCCTAGACGCTCTTGGTTTGGCTTTGGATGCTCATGTCTTGGCTTTTGTCTTTCTTGTGAAGTTGTGCTTGGCCCTCTTCCATCATCCCCTCCCTCTTGAAAAGGATTTGTCCTCAAATCCATTGCTTCTTCTTCTTCATGGCTAGGGGAATGGATGTGGCTGGATGGTGTCCATCATCTCCTCCTTCTTTGAGAAGATCTATCCTCAGATCTTCTAACTTGATCTTGGATAGCAGCCTCTTGCTTCGCCAAAGCTTCTCCTCCTGGGTCAAACGTCCACCTATAGAAATAATCAAATAAGGCATAGGTGTTAGTTTGCAAATTAATTTTACTAGGTTGCCATTTTTGTTTTTCTTTTGGTTTTGGCAACCTTGGACAAAGTTTCTCTTTTAATGGTTGTGTGTGGTCTCTAATCATCTTATGTATTTTAAAATGTGCATTTGTGGTTACTTTCTCTTTAGGCATAAATCCTATAGGAGATGGTAACAACTTAAAAGGAGAAAGATGATTTAGCCCACATATAACCTTAAAAGTAGAAATATAAGTAGTTTTGTGAACTACTTTATGGTGTGTGTGCACTTCATGATTATTCTAGGCATAGTAGAAAGAGCTAGATTTTCAAATGTATTTTGACCATGCGTTTGAGGATGATAAGAATTTAAAGTGTGTAACTTAGTTGCAAGTTTTCCAAAGGAAATCCTCAAATCATGGTTTGCGAAATTTGGAGCTCTATTCAACACTATGCTTGAGGATAAACCATGAAGATGTATCACTTCTCTAGAGAAGAGTTTATCCATAACCATGAAGATTGAATCACAACCTTTTTTTGTCCCAGGGAGTTTTAATATGAAATTTATATCTTCCCAAGGATCATTTGCAAAAGGTGAAGGAGTATAGAGTTTATGAGACATTGCCTTGGGCGTAGTTTGAAAACAAGAATTGTACCTAAGGTAATGTCTTTGAACTTGTTTTCTCATGGGGGACAAAAGTTTTTCTTTTAAAAGCTCTAGAGTTTTATCAACTCTAATTTGTCCCATGAGTGCTCCTTCATGAAGACATTTTCTCTTATGTGTAAGGATAGTCTCGTTGTGACAACCATTGTTTATAAGGTTTTGTACATTTTGCAATGGTTGTCTCAATAAGATATGACAAGTTTCTTTAGGCATTACTTCACCTAAAAATTTGTTTTTGTAGATGCTTATAAAAAACTTGACATTCACTTGGTGATATCCTAGCACATATGAAAAATAATCTATTTCATTTTTATCTATGCAAGCTTCTTTTAAAGACTCTTCTTTTTCACTTAGGCTTGCAAGTGTTCCTTTACAAAAGGTAAGGCTTTGAGGTTGTTCAACAAGACACATATTTTCAAAGGTATTTTTAAATCTTTGGTCTTGTTGAATGACCTTGTGGGAAGGAACACTCTTCTCCCACGCCTTTTGTTCTTCAAGGGTCTTCTCATAGTTTTCTTTTTCTTCTTTTTCTTTAGCTTCCCTTTCAACTTCCCCTCTCTTCTTTTTTATTTTTCTGTCCTTTCTTTCTTTATGGGAAGCAAACAATTTTTCTACCCTCATTTCCCAATCTAGGCAAGCTTCTATGTTTTCTTTTCCATGGAAATGGGGTTGGTCTACCCTAACCTCTCTTGGGTTTTCTTGTTCTTTTCTATCTCTTCTATGTCTTCTAGGGGGTGCTTGATAATAATCATTTACTCTAATTCTTCCCTCCCCAAAAGAATCATGATCTTTAGAGATATATGCATGAGAAGGTAATTTTTTTAGAATGTGAGACTTCTCATCCTTTGCTTTAGTCAAAACATTAAGTTTAGTCTCACTCTCCAATTGTCTATATGCAATTGATTGCACAGTTTGTGAAACTTCTTTCAAAAGAGTTTTTAAAGATTTTAATTCACTTCCAATAGACTTTGTAGAATGAGAAGAAGAAGACATGGCTAAAGTTTTTGTGTATATAAGTGTTTTACCTTAAGGAAATTTAGGAAAGTCAAAGAAGGTAGTTTTCCAGGTAAGGGAGGTGAGTCACAAAGGACTACTTAAGTACCAAGCCTTTGCCTTAGCCAAAAACTATCCCTCAATGTCTTCACACAAAACTTCCTCTTAGTAAACTACTTAGAACACAATTAAGTTCAGAAATCAAAAAAAAATTTCAATGCAAAAAAACAATGTATGCTAACTAATCAACAAAGCTAGACGGTTTATCACAAACTTAACAAAATAATCATGCAAAGCGTCAAATATGAACCAAATAATGAAAGCAATAAAGACTCAAAAGCCTAAAAGAAAATAGCAACTCAAAGGTGTATGGAATCCTATCACAATTTGCACAAGAACTTGTTCAAGATCAATTGAACAAAAGTGCTTCGGTTGGATCTTCCACAAAGCACACCAAAACAATTAAAATGTAAAAAACAGCAAGACAATTATGGAAAATAAGATGAATAACATGAAAGTAAAGAAGAACTAAAAATGAAAGACCAAAAGCAACTCATCTTGAAGAACCATAGCTCATGATACCAAATGATGGCATTTTCATGAAGGTCTTCTTGAATCATGTAAGAAAAATTGGTGCGGAAGCTATGAAGGTGTGTGAGCAAGATCCTCCTAAGAGTGGTGTTGATCTTGAAGGTGCATGATATGTATGAAGCTAGGGAGGTTCGGCCAACCCAAGGAGAGGTGAAGGAGATGAAGTTTAGAGCCTAGAATTCTAGGGAGAAGCAAAGCTTGGCACAAAATGGCAGCATAACTTTACTCACAATAAACTTGGAAAATACAAGAGATAGCCTTCCTATTTATAGGCTATTTGGACGTAGAAGCTAAGCTAATAGCTAATGAAATGGAAACCAAATGAAATGCAAATCATAAGCCATGTGCCATGACCGGTCACACATAGAAAGCTTCTAGAAAGTTTCACTCAAATATGCTTTCTACACTACTCTAATTACTAAGTACCCCTATTGGGCCTTTATGCAACATGTACAAAGCTTTCTCTCTTCCATCCGTGGCTTCATTCACTTGGGTTTGAACATGCTTAGCCATTGACCTTGTGAGAGGACCTAGACGGTCTAGTTCCACATCTAGACGCTCCATGGGTAGCCTCCCTTCTTCATGTCCTAGACGCTCCTTCCTTGTAGCTAGACGCTCTTCTTGGTCTAGACGCTTTTCATGGTTTGGGCTTTGGCTCCCATGGCTAGATGTGCTTGGCCCTCTTCCATCACATTGTCAAGTTTTTGACTCTTCAGCCAATTAAAGCACACAACCTTGGGGTTGTTTATCTTCTTGACACTTGTTTCATATCTATACTTCTCAATGAGATCGGTGTCACCAGAAAACCAACTTTCAAGCCTTCCTCCAGACCTTACAGCTCTGGTTTTGACACTTTTAGCAGTGGGAGGGGTTGATTCCATGACAGCAGAGACGAAAACTCACTTCAGAGAATTTCAAGAGATGGTGCAAGAGATATTGCAAGAGATGTTGCAATTGGTTGTTCTTGATGAAAGAAACCTGCACCTGATTTTATAGCAGAAAGAAAGTCAATTTGAATTTAATTTCATTCAATGGGTACCTGATTTTCAGAGAGAGGACTTGACTCTGTTCTGCACTGAAAATGTCAGAAAAAGCTGAAAATCACATGGTCTTCACATGTGATCTTTGACTAGTCATTAACGCTCTTGAATTTCCAGGATTTTGGAATATATTCCTTTATGACTGTTGTGACTCTTTTCTGAACGTGATTAGCCTTCAACACAGATCTTTTGACCAAGATTCTCCCTTAGAAAAATATCTGCTGTACCGCCCTGGTAGTCGGAAGTGATGACGTGGCATCCAGCTACAGTATAGGCGTGTTGACAAGGCGCCAAGTTGGTAGAAGGGAAAGAGGTCGGGGGGCTTGTGTAGTCGCCAGTTATTAAGTTGGCGTGCTCCGACCTCCAGCATACCAAGCGATCGCCCAGCTTAAGATGAAGTCGCCAGATTGTAAACTCAGGCGACTAAGTGATAGGAGATCGCCAGAACAAGCACATCGCCAAAGATGAAGGTGGTGCGGATTATGAAGGCGGCCGGCGAGACCACAGGGTAGGTGTACGAGAGCATCCTAACTCGCCAATTCCAGTAGAGATCGTGCTCCCAAGTTAGCTATGTACTGGGCAGTACCATGCATAGGTAACTTAGCAAAACGAGAGTAGAAGCAGCGCCCAAGTCAAGGAGGCTCCAGATGATGGCACGTGTACAGTTGGATGCGAGCCACGTGTCTAAGTCTGTAACTGCCAGGAGAGAGAAAGTGACCAGGTATATAAGAGTTCTCAACGAACTTTCTGAGGTACGCACGTTCAGATTATACTCTTTACGCTTGCGAGTTCTAAAGCACACTGTGAGAGAGAACATTGCACGGTTCCTTGAGATTTCTTGAGCGTTCTTGCTCTCAGTATTTGGTGGTTCGGTCACTGACTTGGGCGTTGGAGTGCGATCGGCTGCAGGGGCGCCGCTCTGTTCTTTTGCAGGTTCTTGAGGTGGATCTTGGAGAAGGACGAATGTTTGAAGCGGTGCGCAAGTCGATCCTTAGACGAGGCAAGCTCCTACGTTCTGGTCAACAGGCAGGATCATCTGCAACGGCTAGAAATTCAAAAATTCAGTTAAATCAGTTTCTTCTCAGTGTTGTCCGACTCAAAACAATCGGTTGTTTCGAAGAAACAATCGATTGTTTTTCTGCAGTAGTTAAAAACTTGATTTTGTAATTTTTAACCATAAACAGAAACAGATTAAGGCACATGACATTGATTGAAATACAATTAATCATAAGAAAGAACTTTGAAACAGAAATTGAGAACAAATAAAAGGAAGGCCTTATCCTTGTGTTGTTTCTTCAATGAGCCAATTGCTTGTTGATCAAGAAAGCTTCTTTTCACTGTTTTGACCTTTTGCATATCATTGATTCAGCTTCAATGACTTCCTTTTTCTTCAACAGCTTGATCAGATGGCTCCATTCTTCCTTTTCTCTTCATTTTTCCTACATAATCAAATACAAGTTGCAAGATTTGGTCCCCTTACAAATTTGGGTCCATTTGGCTTTTCTTTACTGTTAGAAACATCACATCCCTTAGGAATCCATTTCATAAAACCTTTAGGAACATAATATTTTCTAATTTTGCAGAATCTAATAGAGTGGCCTTTCTTCATGCAGTAAAAGCATGTAACAACCGGTTGTTTCGTCTTAACAATCGATTGTCTTTCTGATTTTCTCAAAAAACTTTTTGAAAACCTATCTTGCTTGTTCTGTGGATTGAAGCCTAAACCAGCCTTTCCAAAAACACAGCTTTGAGATGCTAGGACATTCTCAAAGTTTGACTTTCCTTTTGAAAGCTTGTCCACAGTTTCAACAAGATAGTGAACCTTTTTCTCAAGATTTTCACAATTTGTGCAATTGATAGTATCACACTTGCAAGAGGCATTTTTGAAATCTTTTTCCAATTTTTCAAAATCACATTTTGCTTTTCTCAATTCCTCTTCAAGTGATCTAACTTTCTTTTCAAGCCCATTTTTAAGATCTTTCAATCGGTTGTTTGAAAGAACCAATCTATTAGCTTCATCATGTGTTTCTTGAAAAGCTTCAAGCAATTTACTATAGTTTTGTTCATTTAACGAAGCACATGAACTTACCTCACTTGAACTGCATGAATCATCATCATCATCCTCAGCAACTAAGCATATGTTGGCTTTTTCATCTTCACTTGATGAAGAACTTGATGATGACACTTCATTTTCATCCCAAGCTAGTAGGCTCTTTTTGTTTTGCCTTTCTTCTCCTTGTAGCTTGTCTTTTTCTCTTTACTCTTGTTGGGACAATCAGCCTTTATGTGACCTTGCTCACCACAACCAAAACAAGTATAGTTATTTGAATTAAATTCATTGGGTTTCTTGTTTCCATACCTATCCTTGTTGTTGTCTTTGTTGCGGCTTCTCTTGAGGAATTTGCTGAATTTTCTTGACAGCAAACTTAGATTTTCCTCATCACTATCATCACTTGAATCTTGCTTTCCCTTATGTTTGGATGCTTTCAAGGCTATGCTCCTTGTGTGTTTATCTTCATTCTCTTGAACATTGAGTCTATTCATCTCTAGCTCATGTTCCCTAAGCTTTCCAAACAAAGAAGCAACACTTAATGATGTTAGATCTTTAGATTCGGAAATAGCAGTTACCTTTGGTTGCCATGCTCTATCAAGACATTTTAAGATCTTGATGTTCAGCTCTTCTTTATCAAACGTCTTGTCAAGGCTCAAAAGGTGATTGATGATGTGTGTAAACCTTTTCTGCACTTCAGTTATGGTTTCACCTTTCAGCATTCTAAACATCTCATATTCTTGGATGAGAGCATGCTTTCTAGCTCTTTTCACCTCATTTGTTCCTTCATGAGTGACTTCCAAAGCATCTCACATCTCTTTTGATGATTTGCATTGTGAGACCCTGAAAAACTCATCAGAATTTAAAGCAGAGGTTATAATATTTTTGGCAATGCAATCGAATTTGGCCTTTCTACTTTCTGCATCAGTCCATTGAGACCATGGCTTCTCAATGACAGAACCATCTTTTTCAAACGTTGGAATAAAAGGGCCATTTTCAATTGCATCCCAAATTCCTTTGTCAAGAGATTCCATAAATATTTTCATTCTAACTTTCCAAAACTGGTAATTCAAACCACAAAACAAGGGTGGTCTGTTTAATGAGGCACCTTCCCCAAACGGTAGTCTATCAGCCATTTTGAAAGATTTTAGGATCAACTTGAATGACTTACAAGAACCAAGCTCTGATACAAATTGTTAGAAAAGATGGCTTTAAACTAGAGGAGGGGTGAATTGTTTAAAGGGGTTTTCGCAAACTTTTTAAAGCTAGAATGAACTTATTTCATAAACCAATTGATTCAGCAATTCAGTTAGCCAAAACAGCAAGCAAAACTGTAGTACCAGAAAAAACAATCGGTTGTTTCTTCGAAACAATCGGTTGTTTATACCAGCAAACAACAAACAAACTGAAATTAAAGAGTTAGGGATAGAAAGATTGTACACAGTTGTTTAGACTAGTTCACTCCAACTAGAGCTACATCCAGTCTTCTCAGAAACCCTGAGGATATCCACTAAGCAATCACCACTTAATCACTTACACCACAACCAAGAGAATGACCTTGAAAACCTCAAGACACACACTCTCCTTGGCCAACACTGAGATTGCTGATCCTGAACACCTCAAGAACACACAACCAATCTCAGCAACACACACAAACGAATTGTTCAGCAATTTACAAAAGATTACACTTGTTACAGATGGAAATCTGAAATCAATACAAGCAGAATCCCTATTCAGCACCTTGATCAATCTCTCAACTCTTTAGCAATCTCATAATACTTTTAAAAACTCTTTTTTGAAAAACTTTGTTTCAAGATACTTAATATATCAAAACTGTTTTTCAGAATATATCTAAGAATATAGTTTGTTATCAAATCTTAACAAACTCTTAATTGCATTTAAAATAGATTGGTCAAAGCATTTAATGATTGGAGCGTATTCAGTTAAAGCATTTAAAGCTCAGTCAAAGAAAACAGTTTTTCTGTTATGGTTTTAAAACAAACAATCGATTGTTTCCTCGAATCAATCGGTTGTTTTGTTACTTAACAAAATACACCATTCAAAAACAGTTTTCAAACTTTCTCAAAACATCTAAGTGTAAACAATCGGTTGTTTCAACTTAGTTTGAAAATCATTTTGCTTTGATAAACTTGAGATGCTAATTGTTTTGAGATTTAATCTAAGTTTTGATTACAACATTGAACTACCCCAGAACAAGGCTAAAACCAGCACAGTAGCAACAAGCAAAGCAGAGGCTTCATCATCCTTCAAAGGATTTGGATTCTTCAAAACATTGAACACCACTTGGTTCAACAAAACCCCCTAGTGCCTCTTCCCCTCGTGCCCTTGTGGTAAAAGAAAGTGAGGGGGGGGAGTGCTTCTGGGGCGACCGCGGTGCGCCCCTTGCTGATCTGCTTGCTTTCCTCCAGTGGGCCCTGCAATATTTCCAAGATCAAGAGAGGATGGAGAGCATGGAGGAGGACATCCTAAAAGAGCACGCATCAAAGTGCCTTAGGGACTTCCTCATTTCATCTTGCCTCAACCTGACCAAGATGCAGAAGCTGAAGGAGGCAGCTAGCCAGGATGCACTTCAGATCAAGGAGCTCAAGCACCGCGAAACAGTCCTTTACTTGGAGGCGGCGGATCTCCGTAAGTCTGAGAGAGCAGTGAAGAAAATGGGAACCATACTAACCTTGCCTTACAAGACAAGGGAGAGGTTCACTTAGTTTGACTCGACCTTTCCACACTGGGGTAAGGGAGATGTATAACTGGGAACCATACTAACCTTGCCTTACAAGACAAATAAGAGGTTCTTCTTTTTTACCTCGCCCTAGCCGTATAGAGGCAGCGGAGGATTTTAACTGGTAACTATTCTGTTCTCGACCTTGGCGTTCCCACACAAGAGGGAGGCTCACTAAGAACCATATTATTCCTAGTCTTGGTTTTTCTAACCCAAGGGAGATGTTTACTTTGCTTACTAACCTCATCCTTGTCGTATAGAGGCAAGGAAGGATTTTAACTGGGGGAACCATGTTCTTCTCAACCTTGGCGTTCCCTCGCAAGAGGGAGGCTCACTAAGAACCATACTATTCCCAATCTTGGTATTTCTAACCCAAGGGAGAGGTTCATTAATTGACCTCGCCCTCGCCGTATAGAGGCAAAGGAGGATTTTAACTGGGAACCATATTGTTCTCAGCCTTGGTGAACTCACACAAGAGGGAGGCTCACTAAGAACCATACTATTCCCAATCTTGGTATTTCTAACCCAAGGGAGAGGTTCATTAATTGACCTCGCCCTCGCCGTATAGAGGCAAAGGAGGATTTTAACTGGGAACCATATTGTTCTCAGCCTTGGTGAACTCACACAAGAGGGAGGCTCACTAAGAACTTTACTATTCTCGATCTTGGCGCATCAAACCAATGGAGAGGTTCACTCTCTGCAGTGTACAAAATACTTGCAAATATATCTCTTTATCTGAATAACTGAAATTTTATTGGGTGACCTCGTTAAAAAACCCTTATAAGGGAAAAAGAGTGTCCCCTAAAAACTGTGTACAATGCAATAACTTAACTGAAATAAAACTTAAGGTTGTTTGCGTTCCACGTACGTGGGATTGCTCCACCTTCTATGGTCTCGAGCCTGTATGCTCCATTCCCAAGGGCCTCTATCACACAGAAGGGACCAGTCCACTTGGGAGACAACTTGTTTTCTAGCTGGTATGGATATGCCTTTCGCATCACCAGGTCGGTGACCTGGAATTGTCGAGGTCTCAACTTGGAGTTGTACTTGTACTCCACCCTTCTCTTCAAGGCTTCAGCCTTGATTCTTGCTTCTTCCCTGACTTCATCCAGTAGATCCAGGTTCCCTTTTCTTTCTTTGTTGGATTCTTCAGCCACGAAGTTCTGGAAACGTGGCGAGTTCTCTTGGATTTCTACAGGAATCATCGCGTCCGAACCATACACCAACCTAAAGGGTATTTCCTTGGTAGTGGACACAATTCTAGGAACCTTGGGATTGTTGTGGTAAGCCCACACAATTCTAGGAACCTCTGCCCAGGTTCCCTTGGCTTTCTCCAGCCTTCTCTTTAGACCTCTGAGCATAACTCGGTTGGCAGACTCGACCTGCCCGTTGTTTTGGGGGTGTTCAACTAATGCAAACACCTGCTTTATTCCAAGCTCTGTACATAGCTTGCCCAACTGTTGGCTCGCAAACTGGGTGCCATTATCGGACACCAACCGTTTTGGGACTCCAAACCGGCATACTATGTTCTTCCACACAAAGTGTTGGACCTTGTGGGTTGTGATCTGCGATACTGGCTCAGTCTCTATCCACTTTGTGAAGTACTCTATCGAAACCACGAGGTACTTCATATGTCGCACTGCTAAAGGGAATGGCCCCAAAATGTTGATCCCCCAGGTATGAAACGGCCATAGGCTATAAATCGATCGGTCAGCATGTTGTTGGCACTGC
The DNA here is from genome assembly GCF_000499845.2 of Phaseolus vulgaris. Lineage (NCBI taxonomy): Eukaryota > Viridiplantae > Streptophyta > Magnoliopsida > Fabales > Fabaceae > Phaseolus > Phaseolus vulgaris. Next base: position 27,772,342 of record NC_023756.2, on the reverse strand, counting down.
TTGCACCACTGTCCATACCTCGTGCAGTCTTCCCTCATGGTTGGCCAGTAATATTCTGCGTGAACGACCTTCAATGAGATAGCTCAACCACCGATGTGACTCCCGCATATCCCTTTGTGAAGTTCTGCCATAATGCGCATGCACTGCTCACCACTTACACATATCAGGGTAGGGTGAGTATACCCGTGTCTGAATAAATCCTCGTTGATTAGGGTGTATTTGCTCGAATTCTTCTTGACTACTCTGACCTTTGTGGGTTCCAGCGGGAGTATCCCATCAACCAAGTAGCATCGGTGGGGTGTCATCCAGGTTTTGCCTCCTTCAACTAGGCAAACCTGCATTGACTCTTCCCCTGATAACGCGTATGTGCTTATTCTGGGAGTTTTCAGGGTTTCTTGAGTCAACGATCGGTGACTTCTCTTAACACCTTTTGAGGTGCTTATTTGTTGGACTTCTGTTATGCTGTCTGTGGTGGTTCAAGGTGTCCTCAGGGTCTCCTGTATCATTGTCCTCTGCCTGCCCCCCTTGCTTGAACTAGCGAGCTTTGCTAGCAAGTCGACTCGGGCATTCTGTTCTCGAGGGACTTGTACTAACTTGAACACCGCAAAAGTCTCCTTTAGAATCTGGACATACTGTAGGTATGCGACCATCTGGGGGTCCTTGGCCTGGTATTCTCCTGTATACTACCCTGTTACTAACAGGGAGTCACTCTTCTTCCTGATCTCCTTGGCTAGCAGTATTCCAGCTATCAGGGCCTCATACTCCGCCAGGTTGTTACTAGCCTTGAAAGCAAATCATAGGGCCTACTCGATCAGCAACCCATTTGATCCTTCCAAAATGACGCCAGCCCCACTCCCTTGTTGGTTAGAGGACCCATCTACTACGAAGTCAACATAAACCTCGCCATTGATAAGTCCTCTGGGTTCGTACTGCACGTCAAACTCTAATAGCTCAACCGCCCAACACACCATTTGTCCGGCCACATCTGGTTTCTGTAAGAACTTACGAATGGGCAGGTTTGTCATCACGATTATAGTGAAGCTTTGGAAGTAGTGGGAAAGTGTTCGCGCTGAAAATACTATCGCCAAAGTTGCCTTCTCTATGGCCTGGTACCTCACCTTAGGCCATTGCAGAACTTTGCTCACGAAATATATTGACCTTTGTACCTGATCCTGCTCCTGGACCAGGACCGAACTGATCGTCCGATCTGTGATTGCGAAGTACAAGCAAAGCGGGGTGCCTGGTTGTAGCTTGCACAATACTAGTGGGCTAGCCAAGTATTCCTTCAACTTGAGGAAGGATTCCTCGCACTCCTTAGTCCAGACGAACATGTTATATCTCTTTAGGCATTGGAAATAAATATGCCCCTTATCTCCCCCTGCTGACACGAATCTGAACCGAGCGACCATCCGCCTTGTCAACTGCTGCACCTCCTTCATTGAGATCGGGCTGCGCATAGCTATGATTGCAGCGCACTTCTCAGGGTTTGTCTCTATCCCACGCTCAGTGAATAGGAACCCTAAGAATTTGTCTGCCTCTACCCCAAACACACACTTTTCAGGGTTTAGCTTCAATCGGTACTTAGTTATTATGGTAAATAGCTCTTCCAAGTCAGGGGCGTGCTGGTCCTTCACCTAGGAGGTGACCACCATGTAGAAAATAAAAGGAAGGTGTAGATATAGATATAAGGGTTGCTAATGTACAAAGATAAGTCACATCTTCCATGTGACATAAAGAGAATGTGTAGGTGTAGTTTTAGAAGGTGCCAAAGAAAGAAACCAAGTCACACCTCCCATGTGAAGTCACACCCCCCATGTGAAGTCACACCTTCCATGTGACTTGTTTTTTGTGGCAATTTCAAATGAGTTTTGATCCTTCCTGTTGACCAGAACGCAAGAGCCTTGCCTCGTCAAAGGTATCTTCCTCTGGATCGGCTTTGCACCGTGCTAGCTTCCGTCTTTCACCTTGATTCACCTCAAGAACCTGCAAAAGACAGAACGGCGCCGCTGTGGCCGATCGTGCTCCGACGCTCAAGTCAGCGACTGAACCACCAAAATACTAAGAGAAAAACTAAGAACTCTAGGAACCGTGCAATGTTCTCTCAGCGTACTCAAGTTCTCGCAAGCGTAAAGAAGTATTCTAAAACGCGCGTACCTCAGAAGTTCGTTAGAATCCCTTATATACCTGTGCACTTTCTCTCTCCTGACAGTTACACATCTGAACACGTGGCTCGCACCCAGCTGTACACGTGTCACCATCTGGAGCATCCTCTGCTTGAGCGTCACTTCTTACTCTTCAGGCTGTTCGACTAAGTTACCCATGCAGGGAGTAACTCGGTGTATAGCTGCCTTGGAGCGCGATCTCTTATGTGTGGCGAGTACGGGCGTCATCATACACACCTTCCCTGTGGTCTCGCCGGCCTCCATCATGATCTACTTCACTTGCTTCATCGTGCATGTCCGGGTAAGCTGTTCCCCGGCCTCAACCCCTGGCTAGCTAGGGAATGACCATCTGACAACTTCATCCTTCGCTTCGAAAGCCTTGAACAAGCTTTCCTGATCTTTCGGCGATGTCCTCCTTTCGGCGATCTCTGATCGCTTTGTCGCTTGGGTTCACATCCGGCGACTACGACACAAACTTGGTGACCGCCGGTTTAGGCATGCTAGAGATCGGGGCATGCCAACTTGCCGATTGGCGACTACACGAGCCCCCCCGACTTACTTCCCTTCTGTCAGCCAGGTGTCCCGTTCAACACGCCTACATTATCGCTTGCTGCCACGTCATCACTTCCGACTACCTAGACGGTACAAGTTTCATTTGAATTTTCCCACCTAAATTTCGGCCCTCTCACACTATAAATAGAGGAATTATGCTCATGTAAATTCAGATTTGAAAATTGAAGTATTGTTACTATACACATTTGTGTGTGAGTGTGAGACTTGTTCTCCTTCTTCTAGTCTTATCTTGTGAGTTTAGGAAGCTCTCAAGTGGCGGCATCTTGCACTTATCTTAGATCAATCACCATTCAAGTGGCGTGTTCTTCCCTTCCATGGCTTCATTCACATAAGTTCTTCCTATCATTCATCTTCTAATTCTGTTTTTCCATTCCATTCAATTCCAAAATATGTTGTATTGTCTTGTTCTTCAATTCTACCGATTGTTCTTGTTGTTCTTGTGTTTCCTTTTCAATTCTGCACTTAATTCTTCATTTCAATCGGTTCATTTTCTTTATATTGTGTTTCTATTCGGTTTAATTTGTTTTGCTTTCCTTTCAATTTCCGCATTCTATTCTAGTTTCCTATTCGTTATTTTGTTGTGTAAGGAGATGGCACTCATGTTCATGAGTTTGGTTCATCATTTGGAAGGCATTGAACTCCATTGATATTTCCTTAAGCCTCCTTATTGTGTTTCACCTTGTCTTCTTTGTTATCAATTCCTCATCATGTTCTTAAAGTGCCACAAATTAATGAATCTCTAAATCAACTCACATCATGTGGTATCTAGAGTTATGGTTATGTTCAAAAAAAATTGAGTTGATTGGCACTTTAATTAGGATTTTGTGTTAGCTATTCTGTTTTTGCTTTAATTGAGTCTTTCTTGCTGTTTTAATTGGTCCAAATTAATTGTGTTTGAGTCATTTTTATTTTAGACTCCATATATGTTTTGCAAGTCATGTTTCTCCTCACATGTCATCAATTCTATGTAGTACTTTTATTCATAATTTTGGTTGAATGATTTTCTTTGAGTGCAGTTTTTTATAATTCTGTTTTTTGATCCTTTGGTGCATTTTTCATTTTAGAATTGAGTTCATGCTTCTTTGATTACATTCATACAAGTTCTTACACATCAATTCCATTGTGTCTTTGAAGTTTCAATTCTATTTTTTCATTTCACATAGGTTTCCTCTGTTTTCCAGTATTTGTGCTGACTGAAATTGCTTATGAAAATTCATTCCGTTTGAGAAAAATTATGATATTCTAGATCTGAATAGTTTAAAATGTTATAAGAAATGTGAAAAAAAAACAGTGAATCAAAATTCAAAATACAGAAAAAATGATAAATCAAATACAATTCGTGTGCAATTCTGGAGCGAAAAAAACAGTGAAGCGGCAGTGATTTTAAAAAATTTATCACAATTAATTGGCGCACTATTTTTGTGTGATTCCAGTGTCTGTTTTGAGAAAAATTCATTCCGTTTGAGAAAAATTATGATATTCTTGATCTGAATAGTTTAAAGTGTTATAAAAAATGTGAAAAAAAACAGTGAATCAAAATTCAAAATACAGAAAAAATGATAAATCAAATACAATTAGTGTGCAATTCTGAAGCGAAAAAAACAGTGAAGCGGCAGTGATTTTAAAAAATTTATCACAATTAATTGGCGCACTGTTTTTGTGTGATTCCAGTGTCTGTTTTGAGAAGACATTGAGCTTTCAGTGTTTTAAATTTCAAGTTCCAATTTACATTATTCAGTTTAGCATAAATCTTTAAAGTCACGCACATTTTACACAAAAATTCAAGTAGTACTGTTTTTTAGTTTTCTTCATCCAATTCTAGTACTATTCTTTAGGTTCCCTTTGTGTGCTATCTTTTCATTGAGTGCCTTATTTTCTTGATTGTCTTTTTCATTACATATTCTTTTCCAAGTTTTTTCATATTTTTACTTCAAATTTGGTTTAGCTATTTCTTGTTTCCTCAAGTTTTGTGGTGATTTGTTCTTTGAGTAAGTGTAGTTTGCTTTGGCATCTTTCACTTGAGGCTCATCCAATCCACAAGAGAGGCTCAGATACCACATGATGTGAGTTGATTAGGAGATTCTTTAAATTGTGACACTTTAAGAACAAAGTAAGGAGGCTTAAGGAAACATCAATGGAGTCCAATGCCTTCCAAATGATGAACCAAACTCATGAACATGAGTTCGAACTCCTTACACAACAACTGAATAGACAAAATACACAAAACAACAACAATAGAACAAGATATGATGTGGAAACTTAAAGCAAAGCAAGAACAAGATATTTAACCGATTAAAACAACAACTAAACACATTTGAACCGATTAAAATGAACAAGAACACAAAATACCGAATAGAAATGGATAACAAACACAAATGACCGAATAGAATTGTAGAATAATGTGTGGAAATGGAAATGAAGGTGAAGCAGGAAGAAACTTATGTGGTTGTAGTCATGGAAGGGAAGAACACGCCACTTGGAGGTGATTGTTCCTAGATAAGTGCTTGAATGCCGCCACTTGGAGATTCCCAAAGACTCACAAGATGAGACAAGATGAAGGAGAACAAGTCTCACACAATTCTCTCTCAATTTGAGTAGAGTAACCTTTCTTAAAATTTTAATTCTGAATTTACATGAGCATAGCACCTCTATTTATAGTGTGAGAGGGCTGAAATTAAATTGGGAAAATACAAATGAGAAGCATTTGAATTTGGCGCCTAATTACATGTCACAAGGGAGGTGTGACTTGGTTTCTTTCTTTGGCACCTCCTAAAACTACACCTACATCTTCTTTTTATGTCACATGGAAGGTGTGACTTATCTTTGTACATTAGCACCCCTTATATCTATATCTACACCTTTCTTTTATGTTCTACTAAAAACTACTCAAAAGAAATTACAAAATGAGACATCCAATGATGCTCATCTCCCAAAGCCTTGGTCTTTCTCCTAGTAATCCTTTGAGCTCATGGTTTGGGCTTGGGCCCTCACTTGGGCTTGGGCTTCTTGGGCTTGGGCCTCCATGTTAAGAATACTAATAGGAAGAACTTCAAATGTTTTGGTCCTTGACCATTCCTCCTATTGATGGCCTCTTTATTTGCTTGTTGAGATGACCCTTCAAGTATAGCATCCTTGGTCATTTCTATATGTTTTTTAATCACATCACGTCAGTCAAGCTTCCCTGGTCAACAAGGACGTGGTGTACCTTTCTGCCCATTGTCACCACTGAGATCATCACTGCATCATTGTCGTGTGGGACAACATCCTGCAAGTCAGTCTTGGTGAAGACAAGGTCGGGCTCGGGCGTCTGGTCCGACTCTTGTTGATACCACATGATGTGAGATCAAGCTCAAGAGGACATGGAGGCCAATCAACAAGATCAAGAAGAGGTAGAGGCACAAATGGAGGACGCCCATGGAGGTCAAAGCCCACCTCAAAGGCTTACAAGAAGCATGTTCAAAGCTTTAGGAGCTAGAGGACATTTATTTTCTCTTTTTGTAATTTCTTTAGTTGAAGGTGCTTAGAGGGAAACATTAGAAACCTCTTTTGTTATAGCATCTTTTAGGCTTTAGTTAGGAGCTTTAGGAGGGGGGGTGTATTAGTAGATAGGTGTAGGAGTAGAATAGGAGGTGCCAAAGTGAAGGAAAGAGTCACACCTTCCTCATGCTTGGAATAGGCGCCGGTTCTAGAATGATTTAGGAGGGAATTTTGAAATTGTTTAGCTTGCATTTTCGGCACCTTAGGCTATAAATAGAGGTGCTCCCTTTGTAAAATTAAGATTGGAATTAATCTAAGAAAACTCTACTCAAATTTTGAGTGAACTTTGGAGAGCTTTTGGAGCCTTCTTCTCTAGTCTTATCTTGATGGATCATTGGAGTCCTCAAGTGGCGGCATCACTCTCATCTAGGAGCATTCCACACTTCTAGTGGCGAGATCATCCAACATTCTTCCATCTTCATGAGCACTCTCTTCTCCTTCCTTTCTTCTCTTTCAATTGTTCATGTTGTCTTGTGTTCTTCAGTTGTTTGGTTCGGTTTTTCTGTTTTTCCAGCACCTATGTTCTGTTTTTTTGCCTTTTAATTTCATTTTGTTCGGTTGAAATGCGTCCTTATGCAATTCTGTTCGGTACTTCTTAATTCTACATCTTTGTGTTGGTTCAATTTGACAATATGTGGAATATCCAAATGAGTTTGGGATTTGGTACTAGTTTTTGGTGAGTTCTTGTCTTAGAACAATGATCCAACTCTAAGAAAAGTGCCTCTATAATGTCCAACTCAAGGTGATTCCTAAGAATGTCAAGAATCATTCTCTATATGGCTAGTGGAATCACATCATGTGGTATCATGAGTCTTAGGTTCTTCTTGTTTAATTGTTGAGTTGTGTGCACTTTATTTCAAGAGCTCTTTTAATTTCTTGCAATTTAAGTTTCTGTTTTAGGCTTATTTTGAGTTTACTTGCTGTTTTAATTCTTTTGCCTATCATATGTTTGAGTATTTTCCTTTTTGAATCATGTCAAGTTTTGTCTTAAGTCATGTTATTCCATAATTGTCATTACTTCTAGTAGTATTTTTATTGTTTTTGATTGTTTCTTGCTTTAGTGTCATATAATTTTCTGAATTGATGTTGATCCTTTGTGCATTTTATTTTTAGAATTTAGTTCATACTTGTATTCTAGACCTATACAAGTTCCAATACATCATTTTCCATTATGTCTTTGCTAGTTCATAATTCTGTTTTTTGTTCCTATTAGGATTCCTCTGTTTCTGACAAAAAGTGCTTACTGTTTTTCTTATTGCAATTGATTTACTCACTGGAAAATTCTGAAATTCTGGATTTGTAATATTCAAAGTGTTAGAAAATAATAGAAAAAAGAATCATTCAAAAATTCAAAGTACACAAAAAATGATAAATAAAATAAAAAAAAGTGTACAATTCTGCCGAAAACAATACGGTAATCTGGCAGCGATTTTAAAAAATTTATCTCAATTAATTGTCTTGCTGTTTTTAATTGATTCCAGTGCCATTATTGAGTTAACATCTTGAAGTTTCTGTGGTTTAAATTTCATAATCCATTTCGCTCTACATCATTCCAGTTAAATCAGTGAATATCAAGCACAATTTGCATTAAAAAAAAAAAATTCCAGTAGCTAAATTTTTGTTTTCTTCATCTCCTCTAGTGTTTTTCCTTAAGTATTCTTTTGTGTGCCTACTTTTCTCATTGAGATCTTTATTTTCTTGCTTGTCTTTCATTCTTACTCTTTGAGTTTGTCTTACACATAGTTTTCCTTTTGCAATTACCTTTCCTTGCTTATACATTTTCTTGTTTGTCTTTATTGTTTCTTTGGTTTTGTGGTGGTTGCTCTTGAGATTGGTGTGCTTGCTTTGACATATTTCATTTGAGGATTCCAAGGCCTCAAGATTAGATTGGTGCAAGAACATTATTTCTTTGAGAAGGATCTCTTTTTCAGCCTCATTTCACTTCGGCAGTTTCATTGCCAAAGCTCACTATTTTTGCTAATTTTTAATTTGTTTGCTGTTTTGTGTGTTTGCTGTTTTTTAATTACAAATGGCTGGATTTTCAAGTGATGCATCCTACAAGCAGAATTCTCCTTCCAAAGCTTCAATTCTTGGTGAATTACATGAAGCTCAAAGAACAATTAGACGGTTGGAGGAGAAAATGCAAAAGATGGAGGTCCAACAAGCTAAACCATCTCCTTCTATCCATGATGGACATCATTCTCATAGACCATCTTCAAGAGCTTCTTCAAATGATGTTGGCCGCGAAGATGAGCATAGGAGAAGGAGACCTCCACCTCAAGTCCATGGACAAAGACATCATTATCAAGGAGAAAGAAATCACTACGGCAATGGCTTCTATCATGATGCAAAGTCCAAGCTTCCTTCGGTCAAGCTACCTTGTTTTAATGGTTCTAGTGATCCAAATGTATATTTAGATTGGGAGGCTAAGTGTGAACAAATTTTTGAGATCCATGAGATCCAAGATGAGCATAAGCTTAAGCTAGCCACCCTAGAGTTTAGTGATTATGCCATGAAATGGTGGCATGGAATTGTAAAGGACATTATCTATCACAAGGGTCCTCCCGTGGACTCTTGGAACTCTTTGAAGGATCATATGCGCGCTAGGTTTGTGCCCCCACATTTTAGGAAAGACCTCATGTTGAGACTCCAACGATTTCAACAAGGCACGCTAAATGTGGATGAATATTATAAGGAGCTTGAGACGCTTGTGCTTAAAATTGAATTAGAAGAAAGTGAAGAAGCCATGGTTGCTAGGTTTGTGAGTGGTCTTAGGAAGGATATTCAAGACATTGTTGAGTTACAAGAGTATTCATCATTGGGTTCTTTAGTTCATCTTGCAATGAAGGTGGAAGCCCAACTTGCTAAGAAAAACTCTTTTAAAAATGCTTCCAATGATGGATACTACTCCAAGTCTTGGAGAAACAAAACTTCTTTTTCTAAACATCCTTCCAAAGATTCTTCTTTCAAACCCAAGGAATCTAAGCCATCAACTTCTAGACCTAAGTCTCCCACTAGAACATCTAATACTAAATGCTTTAAATGTATGGGTTATGGTCATATTGCTGCAAATTGTCCTTCCAAACGAAGTATGTACATGCATGAGGGCATTGTAGTTAGTGAGCATGATTCGGATTCTCCTAAGCTTTCATTGCATACATCTAGTGAGGAAGAGAGTGAATGTCCACTTGAAGGGGACTTGTTAGTTGTGAGAAGACTTCTTGGACAAGTTTCACAACCTTTTGATGAAAGTCAAAGGGAAAATATTTTCCATACAAGATGTCTTATTCAAAACAACATTTGTTCCTTGATAGTGGATGGGGGTAGTTGTGCAAATGTGGCTAGTACAAGAGTGGTAGACAAGCTTGGATTGCCTACTATCTCTCATACAAAGCCCTACAAATTACAATGGCTTAGTGAGGTAGGAGAAATAATTGTTAATAAACAAGTCCTCATCCATTTCTCCATTGGAAAATACAAAGATGAGGTATTATGTGATGTTGTGCCCATGGAAGCCACTCATGTTCTTTTGGGAAGGCCTTGGCAATTTGATAGAAAAGTTTTACATGATGGCTTTACAAATAAACTATCTTTTGAATTCCATGGTCACAAGGTTACTTCAAAATCTCTCTCTCCAAGAGAAGTCCATGAGGACCAAGTTATCATGAAGAAAAATAGGGAGAGTGAAAAAGATAAAAAAGATAAAAAAGATAAAGAGTTCTAAGCCTACACTCCTTGTGTCTAGGCGTGAAATTGAAAGGGAAATAGTGGCTCGTCATCCTCTTTTTTTAGCCATCCCTAGAACTCTTAGAGTAGAATCACTTGTTGATAGTCCTCATTGCTTGGAAAATTTGGTAGAAGAGTTCCAAGATGTGTTTCAAGATCCTCCAAATGGACTTCCACCTTTGAGAGGGATTGAGCACCAAATTGATTTGATACCGGGCTCTTCTTTACCAAATCGTCCAGCATATAGGACCAATCCAAGTGAAACCAAGGAAATTCGCCAACAAGTTGAGGCTTTGATTGAGAAAGGGTGGGTGCAAGATAGCATGAGTCCTTGTGTTATGCCTATCATCTTAGTGCCAAAAAAGGATGGCACATGGCGAATGTGTTCGGATTGTAGGGCCATAAATAACATAACCATTAAGTGTAGGCATCCCATACCTAGACTAGATGATTTGTTGGATGAATTGCATGGTTCAAATCCGTATCAAACCGGGTGATGAATAGAAGACGGCTTTTAAGACCAACTTTGGTTTATATGAGTGGTTAGTTATGCCTTTTGGTTTAACTAATGCACCAAGTACCTTCATGCGCCTCATGCATCATGTTCTTAGACCTTTCATTGGTAAGTTTGTTGTGGTTTACTTTGATGACATTCTCATTTATAGCTTATCTTTGAATGACCATAGGTTGCATGTTAGGCAAGTTTTCGAAACCCTTAGGAAGGAACATTTGTATGCTAACCTTGCTAAATGTATGTTTGCTCTTGATCATATAGAATTCCTAGGGTTTTGTACCGCCCTGGTGGTCAGGAGTGATGACGTGGCATCCTGCTACAGTATAGGTGTGTTGGCAAGGCGCCAGGTTGGCAAAAGGGAAGGAAGTCGGGGGGCTCGTGTAGTCGCCAGTTGTTATATTGGCGTGTTCCGATTTCCAGCTTACCAGAATCGGCGATCACCAGGTTAAAGATGAAGTCGCCAGGTGTAGATTCAGGCGACCTGATCATTGGAGATCGCCAGAGCAAGCACATCGCCAAAGTTGAAGGAGAAGCAGATTATGAAGGCGGCCGGCGAGACCACAGGGAAGGTGTATGAAGGCCCCTAACTCGCCAGTTCCAGTAGAGATCGCACTCCCAAGTTAGCTATGCACTGGGCAGTACCATGCATAAGTAACTTAGCCAAAATGAGAGTAGAAACAGCGCCAAGTCAAGGAGGCTCCAGATGATGGCACGTGTACGACTGGATGCGAGCCACGTGTCCAGGTCTGTAACTGCCAGGAGAGAGAAAACAGCCAGGTATATAAGAGTTCTTAACAAACTTTCTGAGGTACGCACGTTCAGTTCATACTCTTTACGCTTGCGAGTGATAGAGCTGACTGTGAGAGAGGATTTGCACGGTTCTTGTTCTCTTAGTATTTGGTGATACTGTCACTGACTTGAGCGTTGGAGTGCGATCGGCCGCAGCGGCGCCGCTCTGTTTCTTTGCAGGTTCTTGAGGTGGATCACGAAGAGGAACGGAGGTTCGAAGCGGTGCGCAAGTCGATCCTTTGACGAGGCAGTTTCCAGCGTTCTGGTCAACAGGCAGGATCAGGTTTGTTGTGAGTTGTAAAGGGGTCCATGTGGACAAAACAAAGGTGGTGGCCATTCAAAATTGGCCTACACCGAAATCTTTGAATGAGGTCCGAAGTTTTCATGGGCTTGCTTCTTTCTATAGAAGATTTGTCCCAAACTTTGGTACCTTTGCCGCACCACTCAATGACATAGTGAAAAAGGATGTGGTCTTTCATTGGGGAGAAGCACAACAAAATGCTTTTGATACTTTGAAAGAAAAATTGACTAATGCTCCTGTACCGCCCTGGTAGTCGGAAGTGATGACGTGGCATCCAGCTACAGTATAGGTGTGTTGACAAGGCGCCAGGTTAGCATAAGGGAAGGAAGTCGGGGGGCTCGTGAACTCGCCAGTTATTAAGTTGGCGTGTTCCGATCTCCAGCACACCAGAATCGGCGATCACCGGGTTAAAGATGAAGTCGCCAGATGTAAACTCAGGCGACCTAGTGATTGGAGATCGCCAGAGAAAGCACATCGCCAGAGAAGAAGGTGGTGCAGATTATGAGGGCGGCCGGCGAGACCACAGGGAAGGTGTACGAAGGCACCCTAACTCGCCAATTCCAGTAGAGATCGCGCTCCCAAGTTAGCTATGTACTGGGCAGTACCAAGCATAGGTAACTTAGCAAAACGAGAGTAGAAGCAGCGCCCAAGTCAAGGAGGCTCCAGATGAAGGCACGTGTACGATTGGATGCGAGCCACGTGTCCAAGTCTGTAACTGCTAGGAGAGAGAAAGTGACCAGGTATATAAGAGTTCTCAATGAACTTTTTGAGGTACGCACGTTCAGATTATACTCTTTACGCTTGCGAGTTCTAGAGCACACTGTGAGAGAGAATTTGCACGGTTCTTGTTCTCTTAGTATTTGGTGATTCGGTCACTGACTTGGGCGTTGGAGTGCGATCGGCCGCAGCGGCGCCGCTCTGTTCTTTTGCAGGTTCTTGAGGTGGATCTCGAAGAAGAACGGAGGTTTGAAACGGAACGCACGTCGATCCTTTGACGAGGCAGTTTCCAGCATTCCGGTTAACGGGCAGGATCATCAGGCGCCCACCGTGGGGCCGTGTAAATTTTGCTCCCATCCACAGCGTGAGTTCTTGAAGGTTTTCGAAGTTTTTTTTTGCGTGGTTGTGTGCTGGTGCAACCATCGTTCGCTGCTTGCTTGAAATTTGTTCGGTGAACTCGCGTTTTATACCGTTCGTTCGGGTTTTCAATCGGTGAAGGGAGGTTTTCCTGCGGTTTACGCGTGATTTGTTCGGTGGAGTTGAGTTCTTTCCCTCAATTAGTTATCCGTGGGAAGAGCGGTGGTTTCTGGTGGAGTTGCAGGTTTCTTTGGAGGTTGCGGTGTTCTTGAGTTTCCTTGCGAAGCTTCGCACAGTTTCTTCCGATTGATCGCTGAATCGATCATAGCTGAAGCAAGTGTAGCTCGCTGCATTCTGTGATTCGTTAAGTTCATGAGAAAAATGAGAAGCAATCGTTCAAGCCCCGTGGCGCCTGTCGCTGCTGAAGGCGACGCCGCCATGACCATGGCGCAGATGGTAGATATTATGCGCTCGTTGCAGGCGACTGTGGAAGCCTCGCGCCTAGAGCAGGCGCGAATGCATGAGGACCTGGCCGCCTCTCGGGCCAAGAATGATGAGCTTACCAAGGTGACTGAGGAGCTGCGTCAAGCTCTTCAAGAGCAGCAAGGACGCCCTATTGCTAAATAGGTCGCGCCGTCGTCGCCACCTCGTGTTTTTCCTATGCCTTTCGCTCAGGCGATTACTGACACGCCTATTCCTACGAGCGTGGTCCCTGTCAAGGCTGTTTTTACCGGCGTGGAGGATCCAGAGGCTCATCTGACCACGTTCCATACGCAGATGATGCTGTCGGGAGGGTCAGACGCCGTGTATTGCAAGATGTTCGTGAGCACGCTCCAGGGAACGGCGTTGGAGTGGTTTGTGAGCCTACCTAACGGTCACATAACCAATTTTCAGCAGTTCTCGAAGGTTTTCGTCGAGCAGTACATCGTGAACAAGGCACCGCCCAGGGTGTCTTATGATTTGTTTGATATAAGGCAGTACCAGGGAGAGTCCCTCAGAGACTACCTGAATCGCTTTGGAGCGCAGATGGTGAGATCGCCGGCTAAAGATGAAGAAATGCTGGTCTATGCATTCAAGAAGGGCGTGCTGCCAGGACCATTCTGCGAGGCCCTGATCAGGGCTCACCCTGCAACGTTTGCTGAGGTCAGGCGACTTGCGGTGGCTCACATCGCCGACGAGAGTGAGGTCGCCGAGAAGAGAGGGAGCGTGGCTCCCGCTAGGCCACGCGCCCAGACCAGGATCCAGCCGCAAAGGGTGCTTGAGACAGCGGCGGCGGCCAGGAAGGACCAGAGGACTCGCCATCCTTATGATAGGAGGAACAAGGGGAGGGGCCAGGGACGCCAGCAACCAGCACGCCGGGAATACAATCGCCCGCCTAAGCACAAGTTTGTTATGGGATTGGCGGACCTGATCGCCATTCCCAATATATCTGCTAGGCTGAAAGCGCGTGAGAAGGTGGGTGACAAGGTGTTGGGACCAAAGCCGGACGCCTGGTGTGAGTTTCACCAGGGCTTTGGCCACACTTTGGACTCGTGTTTGTCCTTAGGGTATCAGCTCGATGATCTGGTTAAGAGCGGGTTCCTAAATGACTATCTGCTGGACAGGAGAACGGGGGGAGCGTCGAGTTCCCAGCCAGCAGGAGGAGAGGCCCAGCAACACGAGATGCCTATCCACGGGGAAATCCACACCATTGCAGGAGGCTTCTCTGGTGGTGGGTGCACCGCATCGCAAAGGAAGAAGTACGCGCGGTCGGTGATGGCAGTGGATATGTTTGAAGATCACTCGCCGGAAGTGGACATTACGTTCACCAAGCAGGATCTTCGGGACGTTGTGCCCCATGACAACGATCCCATAGTCATTTCGTTGATTACGGCGGGAAGGAAGGTCCACAGAGTTCTGGTGGACCAGGGAAGCTCGGCAGACGTGATGTTCTGGCCGACTTTCACGCAGCTGGAGTTGCCCCTTGACCAGCTAAGGCCCTATGGAGGGTGCCTTTATGGGTTCGCTGGTGACCAGGTGGAGGTCAGGGGGTACATTGAGTTGAGAACCACGTTTACAAATGAGGCTGGTTCGAGGACGGAGAAAATCAAGTACCTCATTGTAAACGCTCCCTCAGCATACAACATCCTGCTGGGAAGGCCCACGCTTAACAGGATAGGCGTTATACCGTCGACTCGGCACATGAAGGTGAAGTTGCCGTCTATGGAGGGGGTGGTGATCACGATCAAGTCTGATCAGAAAGAAGCAAAAAAGTGCTATGAGAATAGCCTGAAAAACAAGAGATCAGTGAGTTATGTAACAACCACCCCACCTCCCGGTGTGAAGCCCAGATCGGCGGTAACGGAAGAGACCGCCGGAAGGGACGTGGAGATGGTGGACGCTGAGCTGGGAGAGGGGAACGCTGGTCTGGAGGAGGAAGAGGCGCGCAATCGCCCTGAGGAAGCGAGAGAGCAGGGAATCGCCAGGGCGGTGATCGCCAGAGAATCCAGACCAAAACCTGTCGAGCAGTGGCTCGAGAAAGAGATCGGGGGAAAGATCTTCAAGCTGGGAAGATCTCTGGAGGTCGAGCTCCAGGACCAGATCGCCAAAGTGATTGAGCGGCATCTGGACGCGTTTGCATGGTCCGCTTCGGACATGCCCGGGATCGACCCCGACTTCCTGTGCCATCATCTGGCGATGGACAACTTGGTGAAACCAGTGCGACAAAGAAGAAGAAAGTTCAACGAAGAGAGGAGGCAGGCGATCAGGGACGAAACACAGAAACTCCTCGCTGCAGGCCACATCAGGGAAGTTCAGTATCCTGAATGGTTGGCAAATGTCGTGCTGGTGAAGAAGAGTAACGGGAAGTGGCGCATGTGCGTCGATTTCACTGACCTGAACAAAGCTTGCCCAAAGGATTCGTATCCTTTACCAAGTATAGACGCCCTGGTGGACAGTGCGGCGGGGTGTAAGTTGCTAAGTTTCCTGGATGCCTTCTCGGGGTATAATCAAATCAAGATGCATCCCATGGATGAAGAGAAGACAGCCTTCATGACGGAGAGATCGTGCTATTGCTATAAGGTGATGCCGTTTGGGCTGAAGAACGCGGGGGCCACGTACCAGAGGCTCATGGATCGAGTACTTGCACCGATGCTGGGAAGGAACGTGCAAGCATACGTCGATGACATGGTCGTGACCTCGTCGGAAAAGAGCAAGCACGTTGCAGACTTGGAAGAATTGTTCACGACGATCGCCAAGTTCAGGTTAAAGCTTAATCCAGAGAAATGCATTTTCGGCGTGGAAGCTGGGAAGTTTTTGGGTTTCCTCTTGACTGAAAGAGGCATAGAAGCCAACCCTGATAAGTGCGCCGCCATCCTGGCGATGAGGAGCCCAGCTACAGTGAAGGAGGTTCAACAGCTAACAGGACGGATGGCAGCCCTGTCTCGCTTTGTGTCAGCTAGCGTAGAGAAGGGCCATCCCTATTTTCAGTGCTTGAGGCGTAATAACAAGTTTCCCTGGACGAAGGAGTGCGAGGAAGCCTTCGTCAAGCTGAAGGAGTATCTAGCGAGCCTGCCGGTTTTATGCAAGCCGCTGGTGGGAATCCCTCTCAGGTTGTATTTTGCTGTAATTGAGAGGGCAGTGAGCGCGGTGCTCGCCCAAGACCAAGATCAGGCGCAGAAGCCTATTTATTTTGTTAGTAAGGTGTTGCAGGGCCCCGAAACGATATATCAGGCCCTGGAGAAGGCTGCGCTAGCTGTGGTGTTTTCGGCAAGGAGGTTGCGCCACTATTTCCACAGCTTCACCATACTGGTGATGACTGACCTGCCCATCCAGAAAGTTTTGAAGAAGCCCGACGTTGCGGGAAGAATGGTGAAATGGGCAGTGGAGCTGTCAGAGTTTGACATCAAGTATGAGCCCCGAGGCCCGATCAAGGGGCAAATCTTCGGAGATTTCGTGGTCGAGCTCTCGTCTGAGGCGACACGAGTTGAGGGGGACGGTTTCCGTTGGGTACTCTCGATAGATGGATCGCCGAACCAGCAGGGTAGCGGTGCTGGAGTCATTTTAGAAGGGCCCAATGGAGTGCTGATCGAGCAATCTTTGAGATTTGCCTTCAAAGCCAGTAACAATCAAGCAGAGTATGAGGCGCTGATCGCCGGAATTTTGCTGGCCAAGGAGATGGGAGCTAGGGTGCTGATGGCTAAGAGTGACTCGCTGCTAGTCACAGGGCAGGTAACAGGCGAGTTCCAGGCTAAAGATCCACAAATGGCGGCCTATCTGGAATATGTGCAGGAGTTGAAGAGTTCCTTTACCTCCTTTGAAGTAGTGCATGTGCCCAGAGAGCAGAATGCCCGAGCTGACTTGCTAGCTAAGCTCGCCAGTTCAGGCAAGGGGGGTAGGCAGAGGACGGTGATTCAAGAAACTCTGAAGACGCCGAGAGCATTTGTGGCAGATCACCTGGTCCTTCAGATAAGCAAGTCGACGGAGAAAGCAGCGAGAAGCCATAAGTCCCTGACGCAAGAAACTCTGAGATCGCCGAGAATCAGAGCATGTCGGGGAGAGAAGGTGAACGTGATGCAGGTCTGCGCTACCCACGAG
This sequence comes from Phaseolus vulgaris, assembly GCF_000499845.2. Taxonomy (NCBI): domain Eukaryota; kingdom Viridiplantae; phylum Streptophyta; class Magnoliopsida; order Fabales; family Fabaceae; genus Phaseolus; species Phaseolus vulgaris. The sequence goes on along the minus strand of NC_023756.2, from coordinate 27,755,091 downwards.
CCAGACACTTGAATAACGCAGTACAAGCGGTGCCTGGCAGATGGCCTTCTCCCGCTGGATCCGACAGAGGCTAGGAAGGTAAAGAAGAATTCTAACAAGTACACCCTGATCGATGGCGATCTGTACAGGTTTGGGTTCACTCACCCGCTCCTGGAATGTGTACATGGCGAGAAGTGCACGAGAATCATGGCGGAGCTCCACGAAGGTATATGCGGAAGCCACGTCGGGGGTCGAGCTTTGGCCGCAAGGACTCTTCGTGCAGGCTACTACTGGCCAACGATGAGAGAAGACTGCAAGAAGTACGCGCAGTGTTGCAAACAGTGCCAACAGCACGCCGATTGGCACAAGGCGCCTCCCCAGGAGTTGAAGTCGATTTACAGCCCTTGGCCGTTTCATACGTGGGGAATCGACATCCTAGGACCTTTCCCGCTGGCGATCAGGCAGATGAAGTACTTGGTAGTGGCAATTGAATATTTCACCAAGTGGATCGAAGCAGAACCAGTGGCCCAGATCACCGCACACAAGATCGAAGATTTCGTGTGGAAGAACATCGTGTGCCGGTTTGGAGTGCCTAAGCGCCTGGTGTCGGACAATGGGACTCAGTTTGCAAGTCACCTGTTGAAAAAGCTTTGCGAAGGGGTGGGAATTCAACAAGTGTTTGCATCCGTCGAGCACCCGCAGACGAATGGCCAGGTGGAATCAGCCAATCGGGTGTTGCTGAGAGGATTGAAGAGGAGGCTCGAGAAAGCCAAGGGAAGCTGGGCTGAGGAGGTACCCCGTATAGTCTGGGCATACCACACCACCGAGCAGTCAGGAACCCATGAGACCCCGTTCAGTTTGGTCTATGGGTGTGATGCGATGATTCCAGTAGAGATCCAGGAGAGCTCGCCGAGATTCCAGAACTTTGTAGAGGAAGACTCGAATGAAGAGAGAAGGCTGAACCTGGACCTACTGGATGAGGTCAGGGAAGAGGCGAGACTGAAAGCTGAGGCGGTGAAGAGAAGGATTGAACGAAGGTACAACTCGAAGGTGATGCCAAGGCAATTTAGAGAAGGCGACCTGGTGATGAGGAAAGCCCACCAGTACGAGATGGAGAATAAGCTGTCGCCTAAGTGGACGGGACCGTTGAGAATAACCGAGGCGCTCGGGAACGGCGCCTACCGCTTAGAGACGCTGGAAGGAGGGGCGATTCCTCGCACTTGGAACGCCACGCACCTGAAGTTGTACTATAGTTAAGAGCTTTGTAAGTAAAGACAAACACAAAAGTTATATTACAATGTCTCTGATAAAACAGTTTGAAGGGGCACTCTTTTTTCCCTAAGGAGGGTTTTTAATGAGGCCACCCAATAAAAGAAGAATTTTCGGAGTATAAGGCGTTTTCAGATTGCATGCTTGCTGTTTTCCAAAAAGTTTTGAAGAAAGACCTTGTCACTTGTACGTGACTCAAGGCGAGTTAAAGATATGTTGCATGCTTTCCAAAAGGTTTTTAAGTCCTCATCGTCTTTCGGCGATCGGAGGCACCAGTTAAAAGACCTCAACGCCCTCGCGCGTCCTGAGGCAAGTTAAAGACCTCCTCGCCGTCGAGCGAGTACAGGCGAGAAAGAGTAAAAGTCCTCAGTGTTTCTGGGGGCGAGAAGATGTAACCCCTGGGGCAATGTAGAGGCACCAGTAAAAGTCCTCAGTGTTTCTGGGGGCGAGAAGATGTAACCCTTGGGGCAATGTAGAGGCACCAGTAAAAGTCCTCAGTGTTTCTGGGGGCGAGAAGATGTAACCCCTGGGGCAATGTAGAGGCACCAGTAAAAGTCCTCAGTGTTTCTGGGGGGGAGGAGATGTAACCCCTGGGGCAATGTAGAGGCACGATTTAAAGACCTTCTCGCCTATGAGTGAGTTCAGGCGAGTAAAAGACCTTCTCGCTTATGAGCGAGTTCAGGCGAGTTAAAGACCTTCTCGCCTATGAGCGAGTTCAGGCAAGATAAAATCATTCTCGTCTCGAACGAGTTCAGGTGTGGTGTAGAGGGTGGAAGAAGTTCTGAGGGTGGCTAAGGGAGGTTCGAAGAGAACGCCTAGCCACCCGGTCTCTTGCTCTGAAGCACAAGGAGGTGGAGAAGGATCCGAAAGGCGCCTCTACCCCCAGATGAAAGAGCAATGGCCAAGGTGTGAAGGCAGGAAGAAGCTGGTGTTGCCAAGAGTCTCTGGCGACCAGGAAACGATCAAGCGATGGAGAGAAGTCAAAAACCCGTTTGACGAAGCAGAGCGGGTGTAGCGATGTTATAAAGCCAGGGGTTGAGTTAAAGTCCATTGCCTGAAGTATCGTTTTACGCTAAGGTTCATTCCCTTAAGTTTACGAGTTGTTAAATGTGGTTTTTATTCGAAGTTGAGATGGTTCGAAATAGCTAAGTACAAGATCGTGCCTACGAAATTACTAAGTTATTTCGTTGAAGTAAATTACGCAAGGAAAATTTAAAGGTAAACGAAGAAGTTACAAGAAGAAATGCGAAAGTAACTTCATTAAGTAAAGTATCAGCTTAAAAAATGCATGTACAAGAAAATGCTAGTTATTACAAAGTATTTATAAGGAAAGGGCACGAAGGTAGCAGATGGAGAGAATCGATTAGTCTTCAGCGGGAACCACTTTTCCATCCACTACCTCGTTATCAAGAGACACCATGCTGAGGTCCAGGTCGGGGAACAAGCAGGCAAATTGTTCCCGCGCAGCTTCGAATCCAGCAGCCAGAATTTGAGCAGAGTTCAGCTTGAGTTCTTCAATCTGCTTCTGAAGTTCCTCAATCCGTTTCTTGAGATCTTCAGTTTGCTCTTTCAGCTCTTTATTCTGCTGCTCCAGCTCTTCAACCTGCTTCTTGAGTTGTTCATTGGTTTCTTGAGCCTGGAGAAGGTCTTCAGCAACCTTCTTGGATTCAGCTTGCGTTTGTCCCAATTCGGCGGCCAGCTCCCCTTTCTTCTTGTTGGCTTCAGCAAGCTCAGCCATGGCGTCATCCCTTGCCTTTTCCACCTTTCCAAGGAGGGTCTCTCGGTCGGCTGACCTTTGCTCCAATTTCTTCACCTTGGCGGCGTCAGTTTTTATGAGAGCCTCCAGGTCAGCCACCTTGACGCGATAAGGCACAATCTTGCTCTCCAGTTCAATCTTTTCTTGAGCCAGTTGCTGCACCTTATGGCGGAGATCAGTAGCCTCCTTGCGCGCCAATCTGAGCTCAGTGCTCATTGAGTCTTCTACTCGGGAGTGTTCAATCTCCGCGAGTGTCAAGTTAAAGGACAACTTCTCCACCTCAACCTTCATGGTGCTGTTCTCTGTTTTAAGGTTGAAGAGGTCGTCCTGGAGCTTCCTGGTGGAGCTCTGCACCGCCCTAGTTATAATGGCGGGGATGTCTTCTGCTATCGTTTTCAGCTTAGCAGATAAGGGCTCCCACATCCTCGTGACCTCGAGAGGGAGGTTTGCTGCTTGGAGAGGCACTGGTGGGGCCTGTTGTTGGTTTCCGTCGCCACCCTCTTTGGTTGGTTCTTCAGTGGGTGCTTCTGCTCGTGGTGGCGACGTCGGGGACTCGGTGATCAGAATCGGAGAGGTGTGAGCAACCTCATCCCCGATTGGAGCGACACCTGCAGCTGAGGCGTTAGAAGGAGGACCCCCTCCAGCTGATGCATGTGGCGTGGAGGCGCTCGGGGGGTCCTCCAAGAAGTTGTCTTCGGCGGCCTCGACTGCGGGTGGCGCCGTTGCCAGTGGAATGGCTTGGACTGGGGAAGCGGGAGCTGGTGGAGATGGCATTGTTGGAGGTGGAGCAGGCGTGGATGGCGGTGTTGAGGTTGGAAGAGGGGGTGGGGCAGGTGGTGAAGAAGGTGCCACCCTCTTCCTCTTTGTAACGAGGCCATCTTCGGTGACCTCGTCATCTTCTTCCTCTTCCTCGTGGACTATTTGGGGAGCTTTCCTCTTGGGCCTTTTAAGGACAAGCTTCTTACGTGGGGCGGCGAGCTGGACATTGGAGGGAGCTGGGCCCTTAGGTGGCGATCGACCCTGGGCGACGACGATCTCCACCACCGAGTTCGGTACTGTTTGAGAGCCCGCCGCCAGCCCGTGGGTTCGGGCGAGCGCCCTCAATTCAGCGAGCATACCTTTGCCCAACATGTTATCTGCGTAGAACGAAAATGCATGGGTTAACTCAGACAGAAAATGAGTGCATGAGGCAGTATGCAGCAAAGCAGATGATCGGTGCAGAAAAATAAAACCAAAGCCTTGTGTGCATAACGCACAAGACGCCCAGAAGCAGTTAAACAGAAGCAGCATTAAAACAACAGTTTGAATGTTCTAACCTATTCGAATTTCGAGTTGGTCCTCGTAGAATTCGAAGCAGATCAGGGTGGTGGTAAGGAAAGTGATGTTGGCATCCGCCACCCTTTTCCAGAACAGACAGAGATCTCTGTCCAACGCTCCCATGCTGTCAGGACTTCTGGGTTTCCTGAAGCAGCTCTTGGACTCTTTTTTCCCCTTGTCCACCCAGTACAAGGGGAAGTCGTCGAGTAAGGAGGCGTCTTGGTCGTTAGGGCGCACTTGGATGAACTTCCCTTTCCAATCCTTATAGGATTGCTGGAAGATGGAGAAGATTGACCTCCCAGCAATCGCATTCAAGCTAACCCACAGGCGGTCTCCTGGGTGCTTGGCCTCGAAAAGAAACAAAAACACGTCCACGGATGCGGGCAACCCTAGATGGTCGCACATCACCTGGAACGCTCGCACGAACGCCCAGCTGTTGGGATGGAGCTGGGCGGCGGCGATGTTGAGCTCGGTAAGGAGTTCCCTTTCGAAACGGGTAAAAGGGAACTTGAGCTTCACCTTCTTGAATAAGGTTGTGTAGACAAAGCAGAAGGGCCCGTCAGCGCTCACCTTATCGTCGGCACAAACGGGCAGATCGGGGGGGCAAGGTAGCACTATCATCTTTTCATCGTGCTCCTTATGAAATGTTTGGTGAGGCTCATCCCCCTTAGTCAATCGCAAGACTGCTCCAGCAGTATTCACGGAAGACGTTTCCCTCAGCAGGGTTGAGTTGGCCCAGGGGTACAGGGTTTTGAAGTCTGGTGGGGGAACGGAGGCTCCTCCGGTGATGGGTGGAGTCGCCTGGGCCAGGTTAGGACGGGAAGACGCAGGCCTCTCAGCCTGGGAAGATGAAGCGCCACGAACTCGTGGTGGATCGTGTGCTTGTGAAGAAGGGTTTCGTGATGAAGGAGGAGGATTCGGGGTGATCTTGGTGCGAGTCATTGTTGCAGCTGCAAAGGAAGAAGAAAAGGAAAAATGGTCAGGGATCACAGAGGCTGACTCGGTCATGGAAGGAAGGTGAAAAACGAACGAACGTAGGTTCGTTGCGATGATTGACGGAGCCCTAAGTCACGTAGAAGGAGAAATGGAAAAAGCAACCCACAGCGTATGCACCAGGCAGTTACAGGATGATGCGAATCGGTTACAATGCAAGAAAAACCAGCAGAAGAAGGAAAGTAGGTACCTTTTGATGATCAGGAAGACGACGAAGGATGATGGTGATTCAGAATGTTGGAGAGCGCTGAGAGTTTTTTGCAGAAGAAAGTTAGAGCGTTTGTGAATACGAGGGAAAGTGATGGAACAGTGTGGAGCGGAAATGGGTTTAAGAGTTTTTTTCGAAACAGGTTTGGGAAGCGCAAACGGTAACTGAAGGCAACCGTTGATGAAGCCACGTGTCGAACGATGGGTGAGGGGTTTGGTGGAGCGTCAGAAAAGCAGAAGGTACAACCGCTTGGAATTCTGCGTCAGTGCCACGTAGACCGGTGCTGATGTGACTCTTCTAGTCTTTTCGCTGGACAAGTCTTCGCTTAAGACTAGGGGGCTTGTGTACCGCCCTGGTAGTCGGAAGTGATGACGTGGCATCCAACTACAATATAGGCGTGTTGACAAGGCGCCAGGTTAGCAGAAGGGAAGGAAGTCGGGGGGCTCGTGAAGTCGCCAGTTATTAAGTTGGCGTGTTCCGATCTCCAGCACACCAGAATCGGCGATCACCGGGTTAAAGATGAAGTCGCCAGATGTAAACTCAGGCGACCTAGTGATTGGAGATCGCCAGAGAAAGCACATCGCCAGAGAAGAAGGTGGTGCAGATTATGAGGGCGGCCGGCGAGACCACAGGGAAGGTGTACGAAGGCACCCTAACTCGCCAATTCTAGTAGAGATCGCGCTCCCAAGTTAGCTATGTACTGGGCAGTACCAAGCATAGGTAACATAGCAAAACGAGAGTAGAAGCAGCGCCCAAGTCAAGGAGGCTCCAGATGAAGGCACGTGTACGATTGGATGCGAGCCACGTGTCCAAGTCTGTAACTGCCAGGAGAGAGAAAGTGACCAGGTATATAAGAGTTCTCAACGAACTTTCTGAGGTACGCACGTTCAGATTATACTCTTTACGCTTGCGAGTTCTAGAGCACACATTGAGAGAGAATTTGCACGGTTCTTGTTCTCTTAGTATTTGGTGATTCGGTCACTGACTTGGGCGTTGGAGTGCGATCGGCCGCAGCGGCGCCGCTCTGTTCTTTTGCAGGTTCTTGAGGTGGATCTCGAAGAAGAACGGAGGTTTGAAACGGAGCGCACGTCGATCCTTTGACGAGGCAGTTTCCAGCGTTCTGGTTAACGGGCAGGATCAGCTCCCATCTTGGCCCTTCCTAATTTCACTAAGACATTTGAGATTGAGTGTGATGCTTCAAGCATAGGTATTGGGGTTGTTCTCCTTCAAGAGGGCCACCCCATAGCCTATTTTAGTGAGAAATTGAAGGGAAGTCATCTCAACTATTCCATCTATGATAAGGAATTATATGCACTTGTTAGGGCTTTGTTTACTTGGCAACACTATCTTTTTCCCAAAGAGTTTGTGATACATAGTGATCATGAATCTCTTAAATATTTGAAAAGCCAAAACAAACTTAACAAGAGGCATGCTAAGTGGGTGGAATTCATTGAGCAATTTCCTTATGTGATCAAACACAAGCAAGGCAAAATAAATATTGTGGCGGATGCTCTTTCTAGAAGATACACCTTGCTAAATCTTTTAACCTCTCAATATCTTGGTTTTGATCACATTAAGGAACTTTATCATGATGACCTTGATTTTTCTCCCATCTATCAAGAGTGTCTCAAGGGAGGACACAAAGATTTTTTTATTCAAGATGGCTTTCTTTTTAAAGGAAAACGTCTTTGTGTTCCCCAAAGCTCTATTAGATTATCTCTTGTTAGAGAAGCTCATGAGGGAGGTTTAATGGGAGATTTTGGGGTTGCTAAAACTTTGGATGTGTTGCATGAACATTTCTTTTGGCCTCATATGCATAAACATGTTCATAGTTTGTGTGATAAATGCATAGCTTGCCGCAAAGCTAAGTCTAAGATGCATCCCCATGGTCTATATACTCCTCTTCCTATCCCTTCAATGCCTTGGGTAGATATATCTATGGATTTCATCTTAGGCTTACCCAAGACATCAAAGGGAAAGGACTCCATTTTTGTGGTAGTGGATCGTTTTTCAAAGATGGCTCACTTTATTCCTTGCCACAAAGTGGATGATGCATGCCACATTGCAAACCTCTTCTTCCAAGAAGTGGTTCGCTTGCATGGGATTCCTAGGTCTATAGTGTCCGATAGAGATCCTAAGTTCTTGAGTCACTTTTGGAAGACCTTGTGGGGCAAGCTTGGAACTAAGCTTTTATTTTCTACCACTTGCCACCCACAAACTGATGGTCAAACCGAGGTGGTGAATAGAACTTTGGGACAATTATTGAGATGCTTTATTTCAGGGAATCCTAGAGTGTGGGAGAATTTACTACCCCATGTTGAGTTTGCATATAACCGAGTAGTAAATTCTACCACCTCTCATTCTCCTTTTGAGGTGGTTTATGGGTTTAATCCCCTAACACCTCTTGATCTTCTTCCTATTCCCCTTCTTGGAGATGTCTTGTGCAAAGATGGGATGAAAAGGCTTCTTTTGTGAAAACTTTGCATAAAGACATCAAGAAGAGAATTGAGAAGAAGGTTGGCAAGTATGTTGAACTTGCCAATAAAAGGAGAAAAGCATTGTTGTTTGATAAGGGCGATTGGGTTTGGCTTCACTTGAGGAATGATCATTTTCCTACTCAAAGGAAGTCCAAACTAATGCCTCGAGGGGATGGACCTTTCCAAGTCCTCAAGAGGATTAATGACAATGCTTATGAGTTAGATATGCCTGATACATTCTTAGGTAGTCATACTTTTAATGTCAGCGATCTAACTCCTTTTTCTGTAGGTCTCCAGAATTCATGGTCGAATTCTCTCCAACTCAGGGAGTATGATGGAGATCAAGCTCAAGAGGACATGGAGGCCAATCAACAAGATCAAGAAGAGGTAGAGGCACAAATGGAGGACGCCCATGGAGGTCAAAGCCCACCTCAAAGGCTTACAAGAAGCATGTTCAAAGCTTTAGGAGCTAGAGGACATTTATTTTCTCTTTTTGTAATTTCTTTAGTTGAAGGTGCTTAGAGGGAAACATTAGAAACCTCTTTTGTTATAGCATCTTTTAGGCTTTAGTTAGGAGCTTTAGGAGGGAGGGTGTATTAGTAGATAGGTGTAGGAGTAGAATAGGAGGTGCCAAAGTGAAGGAAAGAGTCACACCTTCCTCATGCTTGGAATAGGCGCCGGTTCTAGAATGATTTAGGAGGGAATTTTGAAATTGTTTAGCTTGCATTTTCAGCACCTTAGGCTATAAATAGAGGTGCTCCCTTTGTAAAATTAAGATTGGAATTAATCTAAGAAAACTCTACTCAAATTTTGAGTGAACTTTGGAGAGCTTTTGGAGCCTTCTTCTCTAGTCTTATCTTGATGGATCATTGGAGTCCTCAAGTGGCGGCATCACTCTCATCTAGGAGCATTCCACACTTCTAGTGGCGAGATCATCCAACATTCTTCCATCTTCATGAGCACTCTCTTCTCCTTCCTTTCTTCTCTTTCAATTGTTCATGTTGTCTTGTGTTCTTCAGTTGTTTGGTTCGGTTTTTCTGTTTTTCCAGCACTTATGTTCTGTTTTTTTGCCTTTTAATTTCATTTTGATCGGTTGAAATGTGTCCTTATGCAATTCTATTCGGTACTTCTTAATTCTACATCTTTGTGTTGGTTCAATTTGACAATATGTGGAACATCCAAATGAGTTTGGGATTTGGTACTAGTTTTTGGTGAGTTCTTGTCTTAGAACAATGATCCAACTCTAAGAAAAGTGCCTCTATAATGTCCAACTCAAGGTGATTCCTAAGAATGTCAAGAATCATTCTCTATATGGCTAGTGGAATCACATCACTTGTGCTTCTATTATCATCACTCCCCTGGCGTATTTCTTACGCTGGGAGACGGTACACCCTCCTCTTGAGAATCCTCCAGCGATGGTGTTGATCTCTCCATGAATGGGCACCTCGTGCCCCTGATCCCCCGCTGGGCCCGCTAACATCAGGGCCCCCTGTGTCTCTTGCAGGTAGTCCTCTAAGAAGTCGTTCCCTACCAATTCATCTAACTAGAATCCCAACGCCAGACAGTTGCGCAGGTTGTGGCCAAAGGTTTGATGGAACTCACACCAGGCGATTTTGCTAGGCCCTAACCTCTAATTGGTCTTCGGTGGAGACTTTAATCTGTCGGCCACGTTGGGGATGGCGATCAGCTCCTTAAGGTCCACCCGAAAACTGTGTCTGGTGGGACCGTTTTCTCTCGTACATGCCCTGGTCTGGGGCTTCCTTGCTTCGTACGGTGGTTGTGCTCCCGGGGCTTTCTTCTCCATCGTGGCCTCATGTACCCTCATGGGCTGAGGACGACCAGTTCCCCGAGGTCGGACAGGGCCAACGCTACCGCGTTTTTCTATGACCTCTCCTTCTACTATGATGTGGGCCACAGCTCGATGTCTAATCTCGCAAAATGTCCTGGGGCGGCACCTTATCAGTGAATCACTGAAGGGTCCTAGCAACACTCCTTTCCTAAAGGCATGCACTGTCATGTCTTTGTCCTTGGTGTGCAGCTTCACGACCTGTGCCCCGAATCTGTTTAAGAAATATTTCAATGACTCTCCCTGGTATTGCTTTACGTCAAAAAGATCGTAAGAGACTAGAGAGGGAACCCGGTTGACAATGTACTATTCTTTGAACAAGGTTGAGAATTGATCGAATGAGGTAATGTGTCCGTTAGGGAGACTGACGAATCAGTCCAACGTTGTGTCTGGCAGCGTACTCATGAACAGCTTATAGTGCATGGCGTCGGAGCCTCCTGAAAGCATCATCTAGGTGTGGAAACTTGTGATATGGGCCTCTGGGTCCTCTACCCCTGTGAAGGTGACTTCGGGCCCATGAATGTGGCTAATATCACAGTGTCTATGATTGCTGGAGAGAATGGCATGGGGTGAGCCCTAACCGTACGTTCCCCCACGTGCTGCAAACTCCTGGGCAGCTCCTCATTGGTTCTGCGTAACTCTTCATTACTTGCCTGTGACGCGGCCAGGTTGACCTGGAAGCGGTCCTGATCGACTCTGGACGCTGCTACCGCCTGTTGAAGGGCACGTATGGTCTCCATGAGTTGTTGCATGGTGACGTTGTCCCCTCCTTCTGGCACAACTGATCCTTGCCTTGTGTTCCTCATGTTGCTGGGTGGCTCTCAACACAATTGTGAATGGGACCTAGTTTTATCGGCCCACGGTAGGCGTCAAATGTTCTCGCCGGTTGACTCATCCGTCGTTGACCTCAAAGGCAGATGGTGGCTCCTTCTATCTCCTAGTGGTTTCCGCTCTCTCCTTAGGTAGCTAAGAGTGGCTCCATTGAAACAGAGGGGGCCCTACCTATTGATTGCACTCCGACGATCAAGTCAGTACTGGGCTAAGAAACAGTAAGTATGTAAAGCAGTTTCAGTCTTAGAAACGGTGTACCTTTTCTAGGGTTCTTACCACCCTTTATATAGGTTGTATCTAGGTCAACTCCCTATACCACAAGGATCTTTCCTTTAGTGGAATTAGGGTTACTAGTGAGGCATCTTGTGACGCGTTGCACAAGCTTAGTGCAGCCACGGCACAAGACTTGTCTCTTCTGAAGTGTAATCTTTCTAACAGTAAGGCCGCCAGGGTACCAACTCATGTACCAGCACTGCGGCGCCATTTGTTATGTGGGTACCCTAATTATTCACGTGTCATGCATGCAGTCTTTCCCTATAAACCCTAACCCTTACGAGTTTTAGCGCCTCCAGGGAACACTTGCTTGTGTCGTACTCGAATGTACTATACACACCCTAAGCATGATCCTTTCATGATTTTATGTCTTTCTGGTATTTGGGTGTTAACTCATACTGTTTGTGGGGCCCAACTTACGTGGCCCATTATTAATGTCAGACCACCGAGGTCCGATGTCGACCTCTTCTTCAGCCGATGTCCGAGGTCTAGCCAGTACACAACCAATTATTCAAGCCTTTCAACCGGTTATTCGAAAGGGCCAACCTATTAGCTTTTTCGTGAGTTTCTTTAAAAGCATCAAGAATTTGGCTGTAATTTTCAAAGTTTATAGAAGTGTCGGAACTTACACTACTTGTTCCTAATTCTCCCTTTGCCATCTAGCACACATTTTCCTCTTCATCTCCATTTGTTGATGAGCTAGAGGAAGAAACATCATTATCTTGCCAAACAATGTAGGCTTTTTTAACTTTTCCCTTCTTCTCAAATTTCTTGTTTGCTCATCTCTCCTTGCTTTCATTGTTGGGACAATCGGCCTTGATATAACCTTGTTTACCACATCCAAAATAGGTATAATTTGTAGAATTGAAATCGTTGGGTTTCTTACTGTTATACCTATTTGAAGATTAGTTCTTGTCCTTGTTGTTCTTTTTCAAGAACTTGCTCAATTTTCTGGTTAGCAAGTTGAGAGTTTCACCATCACTGCCCTCACTTGATTCTTAACTATCTTTATGACCAACAGCTTTCAAAGCAATGATCCTCACATGCTTCTCTTCATGTTTTTGTCATTCATTCGGTTCATCTCAAGTTCATGCTCCCTTAGCTTACAAAACAAGGAGGTTGTGGTAAAGGTTGTCAAATCCTAGGATTCAGAAATTGCAGTAACTTTAGGTTGCCAAGATTTGTCCAAGCATTTGAGGATCTTGATGTTTAGTTTATAAATTTTGAATATCTTACCAAGGCTGATGAGGTGGTTTACAATGTGGGTGAATCTCTTTTTCACATCAGCAATTGTTTCCCCTTTCAACATCCTTAATATCAGATATTCCTGAATCAGAGCATGCTTCCTTGCTCTCTTCACATCAATGGTGCCTTGATGGGTAACCTGAAGAATGTCTCACTTCTCTTTTACTGAAGCAAATTGTGAGACCCTGAAAAACTCATCGGAATTTAGAGTAAATGTGATGATGTTTTTAGCAATACAATCATATTAAGCTCTTTTGCTTTCACTCTCAATGAAAACATCATCTTTTCATATTTAGGAACAAAATGGTCATTTACAATAGCATCTCAGATTCCTCTATCAATTGATTCCACGAAGATTTTCATTCTGACCTTCCAAAACTGATAATAAATACCACAAAATAGAGGTGACCTGTTTATTGAAGCACCCTCCCCAAAAGGGAGTTTTTCAGCCATTTGAAAAAGGTTTTAGGATCGAAAACTTGAATGACTTTCAAGAACTCGACTCATGATGCCAATTGTTAGAATTATAGGCCCTAAATAAGAGGAGGCGAATTCTTTTTGAAAGATTTTCGCAAATATTGAAGGTTGAGTGAAAGACTATGAAGAATCAATCCATTAGAAAACTGTTCAGCCAAAAAGAAAATTATTTTTAGTTTGATTCCAAAAAATCAACATGTTGTTTTTGAAAAACAACCGGTTGTTTATGCCAGTCATTTAGAAAATCAAAGCTAAAGAAGTTTAATGAGTGTGAGGATAGAGAGATTCAAAGAAGATGTTTATACTAGCCACTGAGAAATCACTATGTAATCAAACCTAGATTACACAACACACACCAAGAGTGATGATCTTGAACCCCTCAATAACACACACCACTCTTTGGCAAACCACACAGTTTTCATAACAACCCTCTTAAACTGCACCACACCAAATCACACAAAAATACAATGATTAAGGAAGAAGGGAATAGAATATACCTAGGTAAAATCAAAGATTACAATTTAGAAATACAAGACAATCCTATTCCACACTTTGAGATTATCCAAAAGCACTTTGAATCTTGAAAACTGATTTTGATTGATTGATCTCTCTTAGTTAATGACCAGAAGCGTAAAACAACCTTTTTATACTCCAATCAGATAGTCAAAGCATTTAATTCAAGAACCAAAAACAATTTGAATCATTTAAAACAGATTGGTACAGCTTAACAGAATTTTGTTAAGGTTTTCAGAAAACAACCAGTTGAATTCTAGAAAGAACCAGTTGAATTGGTTTGACAACAAAGTCAAGCTTTTTAAATCCTTTTCAAAATCCACTAAGTGTAAAACAATCGATTAAATCAACATTTCAACAAGTTGAATTTCACACTCTTTAGAAAACACATCTTTTTCAAAAGGATTAAGATTCAATTAACCTTGGATCATCATAAATAGTGGATTAACAAATTCAAATACTTCTAGACACACACACAACCAGCAGCAAGGTCTTCAAGCATTCCTCTTGGATTTGGAGACATCAAAGCACCTTGTTCAACAACATAAGGACAGCAACCTCTATGTATTTGTTATTTTCCTCCAGGATCAAATATCAATCTACAATAAACATCAAACAAACGTTAGATAAGTTTCTTTATTAAAAGAAATTTATAACAAAAGAAAACAGTAAAGAAATAAGAACTAGTGGTTTTTCTCTAAATTATTTTTCTTTTCAAACATATTGTTTTTATTCATCTATAAATTTTCTTCCTATTTTTACAAGCTCTTTCAATTGTTCTCTAATATTTTTGTTTCTCTCATATGAAGGCGGAACAAATTTTTTTCTCATACATACCTTCAACTCATGCCATTTCATTATTTTTAATTTTCTCCCAATTGAAACACCATATTGCCTTTGTCTACACCAAGACAAGGCAAAATCTTAAAAAGTAAAAGTAGCCATGGATATTTTTCTATATTCATACACTTGGTGGTTTTCAAAAATTTGATCAACCTTTGTCTTCCATTCCAAATGTGCCTCAACATTTTCATTTCCATTAAAATAGGGAATGTATACTTTAGGAATTGTAAAATAAAAGGAACTTATAGGCTCCAGATGTTGTTTAGAAGGTGGTTGATAGAAATTATTATAGCAAAAATATTACTACACACCCCTTCTTCACTTTTGATCCTGCCGACAACTCGAACGTGGAGGAATCGCTTTGTAGCACTCTCTGTCCCGTCTACGCGACTGCGTTCTATGCAGAATCACCCTCAGAACCTTCTCTTGGATCTCCAAACGTGACCTGCAAAACACACAGACGGCGCCTCTAGCGACCGTTTGCACTCCGACGATCAAGTTAGTCCACAGAACCACCAAAGATGAGAAAAACTAGTAGTGTGTGAAAAACTCTTGTTCTCCTTTTTCTCGTATCCCTCAATCTCTCCCTGATTCTCTTTTTATGTCTCTCTCTCTGCTTCTGGGCATAACAGAATTCTGCTATGCTTTTCTGGCATGTGTCAGAACCCTGTTATGCCTTTCTGAGACAACGTACCTCTAGAATCAGTAGAGTGAGAGCGTGAGAGTCTGTGCATGTCTGCGCGTCTCTGCGCTTGGCTGCGCCTGTCTGTACCCTTAGTGGTACGGAGTGCACTTTTATCTGGACCGCACCCCTCTCAGATGATGACACGTGGAGGCCTGCAACTCACATCTAACCACACATGTGTCACTTACTGGAAGGGCTCTAGCGCTTCTCTTTGTGCGCCTAAGTTACGCCCTCGCGGAGTAACTTAGGATATTTCTCCCATCTGGGTAAATCGCATACTCTTATGAGAACGCCAGGTGTGGCTGGTCTAGGCCACTCACCAAACATTGCTCTCTGCGCATACAGCTTACCCTTCATGGTGTCACGCACGTAATGGGTTGAGGGAATCACCAATCACTGACTGGTTTACTAGCTCCCTCAGGCCACTCTCGTGCATGATTCCCTGAGATGTGCTCATGCGAGGTTCGTGCGTAACGCTCTCGCTGGGAACCTCAGTCCCAGTTTAACTGCGTGTAACACGATACCCCGATGACTGATCAGTGCTCTATTGCTTCTCGCGTTCTGCCCCCAGGCGCTCGTATGGGAACTGGTCTGTTGGTGGCCACTTGGTTACTGACCACCGATCACCGTTCTAGGTGATCTGTCCCCTGACTTCTCTGCCGCCTGATCTGTCGGTGGTCACTTGGTTACGGACCCCCCGATCACCGCTCTTGGCGGTCGTCTCTCTGATCTCTTTGCCACCTGGTCCACATGTCGCCCTGCGAGTGGTCCACGTGGTCATCTACTGCTGACGTCATCGACGACCGATGACCGATCGGATCAACTTTGGAAATGAGGGTCTTTATGATGTTCTCTTTTCCTATATATACCCTCTTTATTTTTGCACTTCTTAGGTTTTTCTTGATTTCTCATTAATCATTAAAGCATATCCTTCAGTTCTTCAAATTCATCTTGTTTCTCCAAATTTTCTTTATACATTATTACCTTGTCTCTCCAATAATGTCCCTCTCTAAGATCCCTATTACTACCCTGCACATTAGAGGAATGATGAGAGTGTTGAATATGGGAAGCTTTGGTGTATCAAATCCTCATGGAACCTGAAGTTGTGTTGTGTTTTAGGTTTAGGTTTAGTTATGGGGTTTAGAATCTTTGTAAGCTCAGTCTTGATTCCTACAGAAAGCTTGTTTCAATCTGTTTTAAAGAACTATGTGCTTTTTCCATGCAAAGGGAAAAACAACTGATTAAAGTTTTGAGACAATCGGTTGTTTGTCACTTAGCTGGCAAAGGAGTTTTGAAACTGTTTTTTGAATCAGTTGTGTAACTGCTGAAACCATTCAACCGGTTATATCGTGGTTTCAACCGATTAAAAGTAAGTTTTCATAACAGTTTTTTGAAAACTTATTTTAACTGATTCTGTTGTTCAAATATGCCTTAAACGGTAGTTTTTCAAAGGTTATAAATATAGCCTTCTTTCAAAAGTTTCATACAAGAGAAATATAGAAGTTTTACACTCTGATTTGAGATCAAAAAGAGAGATTACAATCTGTTTGTGAAAAGGAGTTTTTCAAGTTTAGCAAGATTGTTTTTGAGCTTTCCTGTGATTCAAGAACTGATCATAGAGCTTCTTCTGGTTTACTGTTATTCCAGGTGTTTCCTACCCTGTCTTAGTTTTTTGTAATTGTTCGTATTACATTCTGTAAACGTGTTTGTAAAAAATCCTGTAAAGTCAGTGTGATTCTGGCTTGAGGTGTGTGTTGTGTGCAAAGAGGGTGAGTAGGTCTTGTGGTTTTAGGATCACCTATTTGTTGGTGTTTGTAATCTGTGTTTGGTTACATAGTGGAAAACTCAATGGTTTGACTGAGGACTGGATGTAGCTTAGGGATTGAGTGAACCAGTATAAACCTTGTGTGTGTATATCTCTCTCTCTCAATTCTTTAACTGTTTGACATTTTCACTACCATAAGCAACCGGTTAAATCATGTTTTAACCGATTGAAACTCTGATATATGTTTCTGTTAGATTGTTTGATTGACTTTCTGGAATGCTTATCTAAGTTGATTGTTAAAGATTCATTCTAAAGTAAAGTAATTGCGAAAATCATTTAGAAACAATTCACCCCCCCACCCCTCTTGTTTAAGTCATCAATTCTAATAGAGAGTGCCACTTATTGTTGAGTGAAAACTAAAATATTTTTATAGAGGTTTAATTCAACAAAGAGTGATAAAATATTTTCATAAATAGGTTTTTCTTTTTGCTAGAAATTAATCAAAGGTTCAAAAGTAAAACTGTATCCAAAGTTCACTCTTAAGAAAGAGAGGCGTGTCACTAGGACTACTTAAATACCAAGTCTTTCCTAGACAGATTTTACCCTAGATAGTCCTTACAAATGTTCCTTCAAATAATTTCCAAAACAAATTTTAAGATCTACAAGTGTTCGTGTGTAATGAAAATGGAAACCTAATAGACCAAAGGAAAGTCTAGTATTTACTAAACAAGAAAGAAGACTCTTCTAATACCACAGGGACTTATAAAGCAACAATAATTAAAGAAATGAAACAGATAAAAGAGTAAAAGCAAAGTAAAGGCAAGTGAAAAGTAAACTAGACACATTTCCTAAGTGAAAATGCAAGTGACACTTTGAGCCCCTTGACAAATTTCCACAAGACTAAGCGCTTACCATTACAATGTTTAACTTTGGGATTGCTTTAATAGCATTTTGCCAAACACAAAGCAAGCAAAATTACAAATGAAGAAAAAACACAAAGTTTTGTAACAATATGATTTTACAAAAAATAAATTTTGATATTTGATCTTTGTAGCTTGTCAAATCTCCCTCTCAAATGTTTATCAATCTTCCTTCTCAACTTATACTTGTTGATTTTCTAAAGAGTGATACTTCTTAGCTTGATTTTTTTTTCTTCTCCAAAATGCTACATAGCAATGTTAGTGAACATTTTTCAAATATCACAATTAAAAGATAATTTTCATCTCAAAAGGTTAAGACAATTTAAAATCAACAAAAACTCAAAATTAAGAAAGTTAAACTCAAGAGATTAGGAATTGTACAACTTCAAAGAGTAATTTTAAAGACTCAAAAATAAGAAATTAAAACTTATAATAACAGTAGACACACAAATGAATTTTGTGGAGAATTGCACTATATAAACATTAAAAATAAAGAATCAAAAGATGGGCCAAATTCTTCAACTATGCAGAACTGTGCAACCCAATTTATAGAAAGCCCAATTGATAGTAAGACACAACTGGACTCCAAATGATTCAATACCAAGGCTGCTTCTTCCTACACCTCCATACCTTACCTCCATACCTTCTTGTGCCACCCCCATATGTTTTCTATATTCCAAAAACACCCTTTTTTAATATTCCGGATTACATAATCTGGAAGTCCTTTTCTAGATCCAGAATTAGCTTCTGGATTATGTAATCTGGAAGCCTTTTGTGATTAGCTTCCAGATTACATAATTCAGAAGTCTTTTCTATACATAAGATTAGCTTCTGGATTATGTAATCTGGAAGTCTTTTTATCAGATGTGTGATTAGTTTCCGGATTACATAATCCGGAAGTCTTTTCTAAATATGAAATTGACTTTCATGTAATCCAGAATATATCCGGATTACATAATCCATAGGCTTATTTTAAATGCAAAAAAGAGTTCCATATTTTATAAATATCAAGAACACTTCCGCATCCAAAAACAGGTTCCAGATTATATATGGAGGTGGCACAAAAAAGGAGGAAATGGTATTTTTACATTTAGTATGGGGGTGGCAGAAGAAGGTATGGAGGTGTGGGAAGAAAGAGTCCAATACCAAATGCTGATTTTGTGACTTTCCTTTCACAAATGAGGTAAAGCGTGTACAAGGCATTTCTGAAGGAGGCGCGGCCTTATCTGCGGCAAACCAAGTCAAAGCTGCATGTAAGGTAATCCAACAATCCTTGGATAACCTTTTAGGTGGGGTCCAGCTGTGTGATTCTTGTTTAGTTGGGCCTAAGCAAGGGGTACCCCAAGGGGAAAACAGAAGTGTGCATAGCAAAAAGGCAAGTGAGGAGAGCCCAAACACGGTTAGTAATGGGATAACAGCCATACAACCTTGTGTATCGGACAAGGTCGTTGCCAGGTCATCCCCTACTCCTTTCATTTTGGGTGCGCTGGAGTCTGGTCATGGCATACAACAAGGAGCGACGTCACCGGTGGTTTCTGTCTCGGGTGTGCATCCATGTCATGCGGTCCAGGAATGTAGCGAGGGAGAGGGCTCCTCCTCGGGTAGCTCAGACCCACAATCCAGCGGTAATTCCAGGCAGTGTAAGGGGGCGAATATAGAAGGTCCCTTTGGGGGTTCAAAGGAATCTGATCGGAGGGATATGGCTAGTAAATCTTCCCCGGTTCTGCGTAGACTGCGGGACAGTGGGCAGTCAGTTGCCCAACCGAAACGGAGAACAAATGGCGATGTAGGTCCCTCTCATCAAGGTGCAAATTCCTCTTCCAGGTTAAGTCACTGTTCTTTTGCTGAATCGTCCACTGACATAAACTTGTGTAACAATCGGATCAAGAATGAAGTGAAGGCTGCAGAATCTGTTAGAATTTGGGACTTTGGGCAAACTCTAGGAATGCAATGCTCAGGGAATGTTAGGAGTGTTGTGGGGGAACTGGATTGTATGGAGGCAAGGGATAATGAGACTAAAAAGGGGTCTCGGGTGGGAGGGCCAGTGGACTTAGTATGATTATAGTCAACCTCAATATCAGAGGTTTGGGAGGGGGGGTCAAAGCAAGGTATCTGAATCACATAGTTTCAAAGGAGGGTGCTGAATTTCTTTGCTTGCAGGAAACAAAATCCTCTTCTTTTACAGAGGCCAGATGTCTCTCGTTATGGGGGAATTGCAACATTGGCTGGGTGTTTAATGCAGGAGTTAATGGGGCAGGGAGCTTAGTAACAATGTGGCACAAAGAAGTTTTCTCGTATGGAAGCCATATTTTAGGTACTGGCTTTATCGCTATTGTCGGGTTTCACGTTAAAGCAAAGTGCCAGTGTGTAGTAGTTAACGTCTACGCAGGTGGCAATCTTAAAGCTAAGATAGAACAGTGGGAAGCTTTGACGTTACTCAAGCAATCCTATGTTAATGTAGCTTGGGTCATGTGTGGTGACTTTAATGCCGTCCGAAGGGAGGAAGAAAGGAAAGGGATTAGAGGATGTTCTAGCCAAAAGAAGGAGATGGAAGGTTTCAACAGTTTCATTGTTAACAACGCCTTAGTGGACATTCCCTGTGTAGGTAAGAAGTACACTTGGTATAAGGCTAATGGTACAGCAAAAAGCAGACTAGATAGGTTTCTTGTCTCTGAAGAGTGGCTCCAGATTTGGCCAGCATCCAAGCAATATTCACAACCTAGAGCTGTATCGGACCACTGTGCCTTAGTCCTGAAATCGTGTAGTAGAGACTGGGGCCCAAAACCGTTCAGGTCCCTTGATGTTTGGCTTAAGGAACCTGGGTTTAGGGACATGGTGAAGGAAAAATGGGAATCCTTTGAGTTGCAAGGTAATAGTATGTCTATCCTCAAAGACAAGTTTAAACTTTTGAAGGCAGAGCTTAAAGTGTGGAACAGGGAGGTTTTCGGCTGTGTGGAAACAAACAAACGTCGTATCACATCTGAAATTGAGGAGTTGGACTGCAAAGACGACGTAGAGGGTCTAGAGGAAGCTGGGAGGTTGAGAAGGATGGAGTTACTTAGTCAACTAGGATTGGTTGATAAAAAACTTGACTCTATATATAGGCAAAAAGCAAGAGCGAACTGGACCAAGCATGGTGACATGAACTCGAAGTTTTTCCATAGTACCATCAGATGGAGAAGGCTTAAGAATGAGGTCAAAGGAGTGGAAGTGGATTCACAATGGTGTGAGGATCCGCATATCGTGCGTAAGGAAGCCAAGATGTTGTTTGAAAAGAGGTTCACGGCCACACAGGAAGTGGGTGTTAATCTGGGGTCAGTGGTGTTTAAATCTTTGCCTGTAGAGGTGAGCACAAATATGATTGCTAGTTTCTCTGAGGTAGAAGTAAAGGAGGCTGTTTGGCAGTGTGGAGGATCTAAAAGCCCAGGCCCGGATGGCTTCAATTTTAATTTCATTCAGCACTGTTGGGATGTGGTTAAATCAGACATTATGGCTGCTGTTCATTTTTTCCACGCTACTGGGTCTTTCCCAAAGGGGTGTAATGCGTCATTCATTGCTCTTGTACCCAAGGTCAGGGACCCTTCATCGTTAGACCAGTTCAGACCTATCTCTCTTGTCGGAGTTATCTACAAGATTGTTACTAAAATCCTCTCTAGCCGTATGAAGAAAATAATGCCAATGATCATTGACGAGTGTCAGTCAGCTTTTCTAAGTGATAGAGGGCTCGTGGACAGTGTCGTTATGGCTAACGAAGTTCTTGAGGACATCAAGAGAAAGAAGAAGAGTGGGGTTTGCCTAAAGGTGGATTTTGAGAAGGCGTACGATTCGGTAAGATGGAGCTTCCTGCTAGATATGCTGCGGAGGATGGGTTTCCATCACAGATGGCTTGCATGGGTCAAAGGGTGTCTGACCTCTTCTTCTGTATCTGTACTAGTTAACGGAAGTCCATCGGAGGAGTTCAAACCATCTAGGGGTTTGAGGCAGGGGGATCCTCTGGCCCCCTTTCTGTTTCTAGTGGTAGCTGAAGGTTTAACAGGGTTGGTGAGACAAGCACTGAGTATGGATCTGCTTAGGGGAGTTAAGGTGGGAAGGAACAATATTGAATGTTGTCTGCTACAGTTCGCAGATGACACTCTTTTCATGTGTGAGGATTCCTTTGATAATATTTTCGCCATCAAAGCCATTCTCCGATGTTACGAATTGGCCTCAGGCTTAAAAGTCAATTTCCACAAGTCAAAGTTGGTTGGGATTGGAGTGGATAGTTTTGTCCTGAACACTTATGCCAAGTCTCTGAATTGTAATACTATGAGGATCCCCTTTCTTTATTTGGGAATTGAAATAGGAGGTAACCCAAGGAAGATATCTTTTTGGGAACCTGTAGTAAGGAAACTGGAGACCAGACTTAGCTCATGGAAAGGTCGACTTTTATCTATGGCGGGCCGTATCTGTCTTCTAAAATCTGTTTTTACCGCCATTCCTTTGTTCTATCTATCCGTTTTCAGAGCCCCTGTAGCAGTGTGTAACAAAATCAGTAGCATACAAAGGAAATTCCTCTGGGATTGGGGTAGACAGAACAAGTCGATTTCCTGGGTTAGTTGGGACAATATTTGTAAGCCCTTAGAGGAAGGAGGCCTAGGTGTGAAGGAGATAAGGAACTTTAACTCTGCCCTATTGTCAAAGTGGATATGGCGACTTATGCATGGCGAGAGTGGTAAATGGAAAATAATCCTTAACTCTAAATACGGACCCGATTTAGATGTAAACCAGACTAGTCTAAAGTACCAATCGTGGTGGTGGAGGGACTTGGTCAAGATAGGGGGTGATGGGGTGGACGAAGGATGGTTTAAAAAGGCTACTAAGTGGAAGTTAGGCAATGGGGCTTCTGTGAGATTCTGGGAGGATGCGTGGTTATGCTCTTCTAGTTTGAAAACTCTGTATCCCAGACTCTACTCACTATCCTGTGACCAAGGCAAGTCAGTGAGGGAGGTCGGGAGTTGGGAAGAGGACAGGTGGCGGTGGGAAGTGTCATGGAGAAGAGTTAGGTTTGAGTGGGAATTCAGTATGGAATCAGACCTTCTCTCTATGCTGAATAGGGGGATTGTGTGCGAGGATGTAGAGGATCATCTCATCTGGAGTGGGGATCCGAATGGTGTCTTTTCGGTTAAGTCAGCTTACTCAATCCTGACCAACCATCAACACACAGGTATAAAGGAAGGGATATTCTGCAATCTCTGGCAAGCAAAAGCCACGCCGAAAGTGCTTGTCACTGCTTGAAGAATTCTTTTGGATAGAATTCCAACTAGAGTCAATTTGAACAGGAGGGGGGTGTTGGTAGATTCAACTCTATGTGCGTTTTGTAATACGGCAGAAGAGTCTTCTCAACACCTCTTCTTGGACTGTTTTATTGCCCAAGGTGTCTGGTCAAGGTGTCTCCGGTGGATAGGCATTTTGGGGGCCCAAAACACGGGCATTCAGAACCATATGGAGAATTTCAACCTTAATCACCTCACTAATAAACAGAACCAGGTTTGGTTGGGTGTTTGGGCGGCAATTGTCACTTGTATTTGGAATCAGCGGAATCTGGTGGTGTTTAAGGAAGGGACCCCCGATGCCGATGAAATTCTTCAAAGAGCTCAATTACAATCATGGCTGTGGTTGAAACATAACGCAGCTGGCTTCTCATATGCCTTCTCGGATTGGATCCTGTACCCGTATCAATGCCTCCTTGCTGTAGTGTGAGTGGGTCGTCTGGTTTGCCTTTATATCCACCAGCCTCTTGTAGGGGATGGGTTTGTGATGTTTTGTTTCGTCGTTGACCAGTGTGGTTTGTTGATGGTAGGAGGTGACGAGTTACCTCAGGCTGCCCTGCTGTGCAATGGTTTATTCTTTTTATAGTATAGTGGTTTGTGTACTATCTATATCAACAAAACAGCTGGCTCCTCAGTGGGCAAACTAGACCACACATAGGAGGTTGAGTGTGGAGCCCTCGGGTTGGGGTCTTTGCATCCAAATAACTCATAGATCAGGTAGTGGAGGTGTAGGTTTTTCCACGTGTTACTGGTGTTGCTTGTGGCGCCCGAAGGTTCTCCAAAGTTTTTCTGTAGATGATTTGTGAGGTGAAGTGGTGTCATCTGCTGCTACGGTTTTATAACTCTGTTGTCTGCTGTTGTTTAAAAAGTGTGAGGTGTTTTTTGCTTCAGCCAGTTCGGTGGAGGAGTTTGGGTAGTGTGGACAGCAGAGTTCTAAGTCTATAAGGGTGCTGGAGCACGGTTTTTGTTTGCCTCAGTTGCTGTGGGAGTTTTTCTGGTTCTTATGCTGGGGATGGCCTGTGTTACTGCCAACTTGCATCAATGACCCCACGTACCAGTTAACAGTTTTTTGCTAACGTCGTTTGTTGTTTTGCAGGTAAAAAGGCACCTTTTTCAGAGTTAAAGTGTGTCCCCCACACCAGTTTTTCGTTTGCTGCTGGTGCGCCTTTCCCTCAGGCTCCGGTTTGGCCATCAATGAACAACAGGAACAGGGTATTGTTGTTTGTGGGCTCCTGCGTGTTATCTTGGTCTTGTTGTGGAGTTGCCTAGTTTGTTTTTCTCCTGGTCTTATGGTCTGTAGTGGCGTGTGTTGTTTTGGTTCTTCTTGGAGGGTGTTACTAATGCCCCTTTGTAGTTGCAGTGATAGCTTTTTGGTCTGGTAGGATTTTTTTTCAAGGTGCTGTAAGCCCTTCCCACACCAGCTAACAGTGTTTAGAGGTTTTTCTGGTGTAAGGATCCTTAGCTCTTGGTAGTTCTCATCACTGTTTGGGTTTTTTTCTGTTCTGGTAAGTGTAAAAGGGTTGGGATACCCCTTTGTATCCCCTTAATTTTAATTCATTCTTTGCTGATAAAAAAAAAAAAACGTGCAGAATTATTGCGGACCCCAGCTTTAATTGCTCGAATGTTTCAAGTTTCCACCAGAAATAAATCACTGCACACTAATTAATGTTACGTGCCACAATTCTCCAATTTCAAACATCACTAATTGCACTCCTGAAACACCAAATTTGAATCAACTAAATTGTTGTTAAGTCAATTCCAATTCAGCGCTGCCATTTAATCAGTCATTCACAATACCACATCAACAAAATAAAACTTTTCAATTGGTGAAATTGTTCTCATGCTATTCAGCAATTTCCCGAGAACAAATTCTCCATATAACAGTGTACAAATTGAAAACTTCACCAATTTGGGTCTATTATCAGATCAACAAAATTCAATTTTACCAATGAGATGAATTCTTACAAAAATAATGCCCTAAAACTCACTGTAGATGATGAACATGAAACCGACAATTGTCATGAAATTCGAAAACAGCTTTGGATTACTGTTCACACGATTGGAAATTTCTTTTCACCACAGACCTAATGAAATTTCACAAACAGATCCAATTGATATTCTCACCTCTATTTTCTGCTTTTTGCTCCACGAAAAAATTTCAGAAACATTTTCAGAAATTTTTTAAAGTGAAATTTCAAGAAAAAATAAGGGAAACCTAACTCTAAAGAAAATTTCTACTGATCTAGTAGCAATTTAAGAATTCAAAAATGAAAAATAAAAGCACAAGAGCTCTAATCTATGTAGAAATTTAAAAAAAGAAAATCCAAATTTCAGCTAATGGAGTTTATGACAATTTTATAACTGAAAATAACTCTTGACAAAACTTATATGATTATAAAATCAAAATGATTCAAGTATAAGAAAATTTCACCGAACAAATTTATAGAAAACTCAAGACAAATAAAAAAAAACACATTAATATGAACATAAGAACACTTAAAAGCACATCCATGAAAGTTTAAGTAACAACAATGAATTTGAACCGAACAAAAATAGAAAAACACATATTCAATCAATAAACATGTTCAAGATAATGAGGGAAAATACTAACAACACGAAAATTAGAACTCTTTTTTGAAGAAGAAGCTACTTATATGTGAAACCTAAGCTTTAATTATCCTATGATGCAATCTAACTTTGCATCCTCATGTGTAAATATTCATCTTCAATGTTTTTTATTTGTATTTCTTCAACAGAAGATTAATGATAGCATAAGCATGTACGATATGTAGAAAATTTCAAGAGGAGATGAAAATTATGACTTGAATCTAAGTGAGGTTAGGCTAACATTTAGTTTCTAGAGTGAGGTTGGGCCAACACTACTAGAAGAAGTACAACAATTTGTCTAGCAAAAAGACAACTCTAGAGAGAACATCGACAAGTAGAAGTGTCTCAAAAATTGGACAGCAATTCTTTACTCAAATCAAAGATGAAAATACATGTACAAGAGACTCCTATTTCTAGGAAAAAGTTTCTCAAATCCTCTCAAATGAGAGTGTGACAAGTGTGACCTCCTTATTGGCACAAATCTTCTACATTTGGAGAGTCACAAATGGCATGTCTTCATTGGAGGAAAATTATCTCCTTTGAGGAGAGGACATGTGGACCTTCTTCATGCAATCATTGCCTATTTTCCTATTTATACCTTACTTTTCTTGGTCCAAAATACAAGGCACAATAATAATTCTTAACTACTCTATACAGTATTTACAAGGCTAAGAAGAAGAAAAAGACTCTACAATCACTTCATTAAGGCCCCCATCATCTTCTATCTTCTTAGACAAAGGTTTAGAGGCTTGATGTTTTACATCATCTAGTCCCCTTAAGAAACCCGCTTAAAGAGTTTTCACTAACACAAGAATTCAAAACCTCTCGAGGCACACAAGTATTCAACACCTTTACAAGAAAATCAGTCTTAATCTCCCCCTAAGATCAATACCTCTCAATGATATGAGAAAACACTCGTTATAGAGATAACAATGAAATCTTGCAGGTTATACTTCATAGAGTGAAGGATTTACAATGGGTCAGAACATAATCCAAGTTTCTAGATGCTCTACAATAGGAGATAGAAACTATATATGGACAACTTTTCCACACAACAATATATCACTTGACAATGGCATTTTTCTACACTTCTCGTATGTTAGGCTTCACTATGAACACTTCTCGTATATTTGTTATTGTTGAGTTCTTCATCTTCAAGGTCTTTAAGTAGCCTTATAAAATGTGACCACTAAAGCTTCATGTATTCTCTTTCTTCAAGTATCCGTTACATGGTCAAAATGGTAACTCTTTCTCTGATTGATTTTTTTTGTGTCACGAACATGTGAGGTAATTCATCATCATCATCATCATAGTAATTGTGTTTTCTTTTGCTCTTTTGAAGATAATCTTCCCACTAATTTAACCACTTGGTTAAGGTCGTGTCCAGTGGCAATCTTCACTAAGTTTCACCATATCTTGCTAATCAAAAATCATAATCCAAGTAAAAACCTCTAAAAATGTGCAATTATAAAATCAACTCACTTTAGAGAATGACCAAGAACATGACACAAAACTCAAGGCTTGATCAAGCACATCCCATTATTTCTTAGAGGATCTTCAGGAAAAGAACACCTGATCTTTCTTTTAGTCTTTTTATAAGACATGATTAAATGTAATAAATTGGTCTCACAGTGGCCCAAGAAAAATAACCTACCTTAGGCTTCTAGAAACCCTAAGAAAAGGAGCACATGTGGTCAAACTTTCCATATTAAGCACATGCTTAAATGTGAAAAACATGACCCTCTTAGGTCCACTTTTAGTGGCAAGGAATTAGGATCCTAAACATGTTTAATTTTAATTTTGAATTTCCCTTCACACACTAAGCTCATGGCACCTCATGCTATAAATAGGTGGTCTTACCTCTTATAATTCACAACACATTTCGAGTAAAAAAAATCTACCTCGGTGAATTTCTAAGTATCTAGTTTTTTTTAGTCTTATCTTAGCAAAGATGCTCCAAGTTGTGACTCCCTTCATCACTTATCTTGGTTTCCTCCTCCTCCAAGTGGTGTGACTCCTTCATCTCTCCACCTCCATGGAAGTCTTTAACCATCTAAGTTCTTCCTTCTTAGTCTCTAAATTTCTCTTTTTTCTTTCCGCAAACTCCTAGTCTAGTAGTATCTTTTAATTTCTAAATTTTCCTCTTGCATTATCATTCCTTGTGTGATTCTTTTTCCCTTTTTTCTTTGAAGAGAACATTCACACTTACTTAACCACTTGGTTAAGTTCGTGTCCAGTGGCGATCTTCACTAAGTCATCACCCATAATTGTCAATTTAATTCCTAATCCAAGTGAAACCTATAAAAATATGTGTAATTATAAAATCAACTCACATCAAAGTGGTCTTCATAAATCAAGAGAAATAAAGAGGCATTCAGAAACTTACGTTAGAAAGGATAAAGTGATATCCTTATAGAGGATTAGATAGAGAGGTTTTGTTGGTTTAGGCTCAAAGAATTTGAACTTCAAAATCCAATTAGACTAAGAAGGTCAAAGTTGTTGAACCAAGTGTGTTCACGCTTTGAATAATCCAAACCTTTTGAAGGTTGATGAAAGGCTGGATGTGCTTGTTGTTGCTGAGTTGTCTTTAGATAGGATCTGGGGTAGATTAATTGTATATATCCACTCTTGATTGAATCCAAAGCATAAGCATTCTCAAACCTTTTAATTGAAAAGTGTTTTTCAAACTAAGTAAAAAACAACTTGTTGTTTTGTCAAAATAACCGATTGTTTTATACTTAGGTGTTTTTAGAAAGGTTGAAAACTGTTTTTGATGGTTGACTTGCTGTCAAACCAAAACAACTGATTGATTCGTGGAAACAACCGATTGTTTGTTTTGGGACCATAACAGAAAACTGTTTTGTGCTTTGACTGAGCATTAAATGTTTTTCTAATTGTTTACGCTCCAGTTTTTAATGTTTTGACCAATCTTTAAATGCAATGAATAGTTTGTTAAGATTATGTAACAAACAACAACTTTGTTTTAATATACAAAAAAACATATTTGAGTTTTTTAACAGAATGAGCTTTTGAAAAGTTGAGAATTGCTTAGAGATTGCATTGATCAAAGAGTGTGAGATAGGATTTTCATCTTGTATTGATTTCAGATTTGTTCTGTAACAAGTGTAATCCTTTGTACTTTGAAAGAAACTCTATGTGTATTGCTGAGAAGTGTTGTGTGTTCTTAAAGGGAACAAGATCAGCATTCTTAGTGGTGTTGTGCTGAAGCCAAAGGAAGTGTGTGTCTTGAGGGGATCAATGTCACTTCTTTGGTTGTGTTGTAAGTAATCTAGGGTTGATTGCTTAGTGGATTCCCCAGTGGTTTCTGGGAAGACTGGATATAGCTCTGGGTTAAGAGTGAACCAATATAAATCTCTGTGTGCATTCTCTTTATCCTTAATCTCTTTAAATTCAGTTTTTATATTTGTGAACTGGTATAAACAACCGATTGTTTATGCGAAACAACCGATTGTTTTTCTACGAAACAACTGATTGTTTTTCTGGTGTTGTGCTTATTTGCTTTGTGTTTTGGCAAACTGAATTCTGATTCAAGCTTTTCTCGAAGTGATTTCATTCTAGACTTAAAAGTTTGCGAAAACCCTCTTTAAACCATTCACCCCCCCCCCTCTAGTTTAAAGCCATACATTCTAACAAAAGCCTCTAAAGAAGTGAAGACCAATCTATGGAGGAGGAAAACCTATGGTCAAGTTGATAAAAAGATTCAAGAATCAATGTTTCTTATGTTTAGCTTGTCATCTTGAACTATTACTATAAGATCTTATCATGAGTTGCTAAATTTACCTTGTTGGGATTGGATGGTAATGTGATATTTTTGGAGTTATTGTTGTTTATAGATTCATGTTTCTTTTATATATTCAAATTCGTTGGGTTTGGTAGTGTGCTTAATGCTCAATGGTAAGGAACAACCATTGATTGTCTATAGGGCATGAATGAGACCGGAAGGTGATTTCATGTTTCTGAACCCTATTCAGCCACCGATGGGATTTAATGGTCGCATAGCGCAGAGCTGAGACTATGGTGAACTGTTCCATATTAATGCAGAGGTATGTCATAACAGTGGTTTATTGCTCTAGATAACCTTGCACGAGGGATTTGCTTGGTCTGGCAAAAATAAGAACATGAATTTTGAATAAACATTTCATTTATAAATAACAAAGAAAAATCACAAAGTTATTCCAATTCCAACATATGTTATATATTGTATTTCCTTGCTTCAGTGATTTATCTAAGAATTCACTTCTCGATCTAAATATCTATTATTATTGTTGTTGTTGTTATTACCTATAATTTTTATTTACAAATATTATATGAAATCCATTTCTCAATCACGTATCACTTCATTTTAAAAGATAATTATACTTTTATATAATTAAACAACCATCAATTGTACTACATTTGACTCGGTCCGCTTGCCGAGTAAAAGTGGGGAGATTTAACTGAGTTAAGAACTAATTTATACAAATCACCCACCAAGTTTTCTGGCACTATTGTCGGGGAATTAACTGTTATCGGGTATCTTTGTCTTTTATTTTGAAGAAGTATATATTGTAAATTTTTTGAATAGCTAACATTCTAACTATATATCAAAACATAGCCCAAGAAAATAAGCCCAAAACAAGGTCCAAATACAAGTTTCAACAAAGCCCAAATAAAATCCTACACTATTGTGTACAAATTTACAAGACTAAAGAAAATTGGAAGAAAAGTCAAAAATTGATTCTCCATAAACATAGAGTCTCCCAAGACACTAGACAATCAAGAGCTAAACGTATTTGTTGAGCATTTATGGATGATTTAAGCTTAATTTTTTAAACATTCATATTCATTACTTATAAAAATGCTACTCATAATTTATTATAATTTAGGTATGCACGAGTAAGGGGAAACATGACACATGAGTTTTTGGACCCCAACTCAATCACCCTAAGGGTACCAAAAAGAAGAAACACAAACGTACATCACCAATAGCATAGTCAAAGGATGAAAACAAATGTACTTTGATCCATGTATACACAATAAATTGAATAAGTTAGATTAAATTATTTAACTATCTTGCAATAACTATTTTTCAACGCAACTACTAGTTATGATGGAGTTCTATTTACCTCTTAGAAGAATTCTTCGATTGAAATGGCATGAAAATGGATTTGAATGATAGCGAAAGAAGTGAAGATTAAATACATGTCAATTCCATGAAATGGAAAGAGAATAAGTGTTAGGATAGAGGTTAGGCCTACCTTCTAGTTTTTTCCCTAAGCTTCTTAACTAAGAGAGTGAGAGCAAGAGATAAGAGAGACTAAGAGAGGAATGAAAACACCAATTTGGCAGCAATTCAATACTTATTCATAGCCTAATTATTACAAAGTAAGCACACTTATTTATAGCACTTAAGTATCATAAAATTGACTCTTAAGTTCCTAAATCCTCTTCACTCATAGAATGACATGTGACACTTGTCCTTTAGGCTTCTTAAAATCCTTTCCATTTGCATGATGACATGTGGAAATCCTTCCTTCAAGAAACACTCCAATGAGGAGAGTACAAATGGCGCCAATGACTTGAAGTGTCAAGGAAGGAGGCGTCTATGAGAAGAAAACAAATGGCAATGAAACATAGAGAATCAATAGTAGAAAAGTGGAAGAGATGCCATCTTGGAGCTTATGAGGAGGTGCCATATGGAGTCTTGTATGGGAGACATGTGGACATCCAACTTGGCCTTAAGATGCAAATCTTAATGCCCAAAATCCTAGTCTACTTAGCCCAGAATACAAGGCCCAAAAATTCTACTCTACTTAGCCCAAAATACAAGGGCGAAAATACATTCTAAACTACTTTATACTATTTAATAAATAAAGGTCTTGTTTTCTTTATGCTTCCAATTAGGCCCAAACAAGCCCAATTAGGCTCAAACTCCTACTAAACCATTGATCAAGTCTCTAGCTTTGTGACCTTTTTATTCTTGACTACAGTCTCTCAGATGGATTTGTCTCAAGTTATATCATTGTAAGATCAAATTGCTACATGGTTTTACTCCTTGCATAAGAAGTCTCCTACTTACTTAAGACAAATAGTAAGATAATAAGTCAATCTTATTTAAGATTTATCACATGGACCTTGCATAACATCTTGTATTCTAACTTTAAGTGTTCTTAATTTATTAGAGTGTACTCTAGATATAACATATAGAGTATTAGACCAAGTGCAAGATCACAGAAGCTCACGTGGATGCACCTCAAGGTATTTAAATTGCATATTTTTTCACTTTTGTATTGTCATAAATTGATAAATCATGTTTATTTTGAATTGTAGTATAACAAAGAAACTAGAGATTATGACTGTAGATTAGGTAATATGATATAATTCACCAATACACGAATAAATTAAATAATTACTTGCTTATGGACTTATGTTACCTTATATAAATATGTTGTAGTTTTTTAATGAGAACTAATCGCTAGACTCAAAAGCATTGGATTATATCATAACTACATAAGCAAATTATTTTGGTAATATTTATAACATCTTAGGATGGATCGAAAAATGTTATAGTTTTTGTAGTATTATATCTTAATAGAGATTTTAACTTTGATTAAACCTTTTTGTTTACAATTTCAGTAATTTACGTACTTCAATGAAAATTCCTTTA
Source organism: Phaseolus vulgaris (assembly GCF_000499845.2). NCBI lineage: Eukaryota > Viridiplantae > Streptophyta > Magnoliopsida > Fabales > Fabaceae > Phaseolus > Phaseolus vulgaris. The sequence goes on along the minus strand of NC_023756.2, from coordinate 27,723,111 downwards.
GAGTTTAATTATGCAATTTAGAATTATGCCTATAAATTTCTATTTGGAATTAAATTCATTATAGGTGTAAGGTTTCCGTCTAATACAAACATTTTTTTTCAAAAAAAAAAACATCACATTTTATTATGATTATTGCCAAAATCGTAGTTGTTTCCTCCATGAATGATGGTTCTTACTACAATTGTCATTTAATTCATGCAAAAAAAAACTTTTTAACTAATTAGAGTCATTGTCGGAATGTGTCACTTATAACTACTACTCTATTAACAACGACTATGAAACCACTGTCAAAAGGTCTATCTACATTAGTGATATCGAATGAGATGTGTAAGAAATAACTTTTTCATAGGAAGTTACAAGATGAGATATATACTAGAGATATTAGATTTCCAAGCAAACCAAATATTATAAAAAAAATGTTAGTATCTGAGTATAAGTTTAATATTATTTTTCTAGAAGCAGTCAACCATTATATATCTTTTATTGATGAGGTGTATAGCATTTAGTAGGCTTTATGTGTGATTAATATATATATATATATATATATATATATATATATATATTTTGATTATTTCATGTTAGTTGTTCACCTTTGTATTTTTTTATAATTTCATCATGTTGTGATTTAAAATGAGTAGGGATGGAGAGAGAATGTATAGTTGCAGTTAGATATATAAACACTCAATATAAACCTAACAAAAGCCTATATAAAACATATAATTTTTTTAAAAATACACTTTAAACATACACAATATACATATCTATACAAACACACATATATATATATATACAAATATTTTTAAAATGAGAATCAAAATAAAATCTATAATCTCTTCTAGTGCAATTCCAACACATGTACTTATATCTGTTTTTGTACATAATACAGTCATAGCATATCATGATACCAACAACGCATACAAGAGTAAATAGTTGAAATAAATCTCCAACATAAGAAAATATATATAAAAGGAGACCTTTTAGTTAACAATCCACAAAAATTCAATTTCAGTCAAGTACCAACATAAAGAAAAACCATGTAAATCACACATGGGTATATACATAAAAAGATTTAACATATAGAATATCACCTAATGTCTTATTGAATACTCGTATTAAGTATGTCCCATTAAGGACTAGCATTTATTCCAATCCAAGACTTGAATTAACAAGTGAACCCAAGAGTAATGACTCATGATAAGTTCATTACAACCCAAGTTAGACATCTACACATGCATGGTGTGCAAGAACTCCCCCTCAGCTTCTCACCACCTGATATCTTAGTTTATGTGACTTAGACCATGAATGAAGCAAAGGGATATATGTTGCAACATATGTGTTTTTACTTAATACACAATGGTTATCATCCCATATTTATGACCTCGAATTCATACAATTATTATCATTCTCAACAACCATTTTCATATAACATAATCCATTTAAATAAAATAAAAAACAAATTAATATTCATTTACATTTATAATAAACATTTACATCAAACAAATTAATAAACATTTACATATATATATCATCCAAAGAAACCTAATTGTACATAAAATATATTTAAAACTCGGTTTGAGAAACTTTATACTTTAACATTTAAAAATCTGGTCAAATTTTCAACATCTCACCAAGAATATCAAATATAAAGTTTTTAAGAAAATCTTATTTTAAGCAAAGTCTCAAATAACATTATATATTTTTATTCAAAATAACTACAATTTAAACCAATTTGTTTTACATAAAGTATTCTAATACAAAATTGTTAACAACAAAATTTTATCGAGACTATCCAAATCTCATTTTAATTAATATTCATCTCAAACTTTAACATTAAAATTATGCTTAAAGAACACACAATTGCATAAAACTCAAGACACTATTCTTATTAATTGAAACATATTATTCATATTTTATGGCAACATCAACCTTAATGAAATATGTAAAGGAAACTAAAAAGGAAAATAAACCATTTTATTGAGATAAATATTTGTATCTTGCTTATGTTTTTTAAAACCCTTAAAACTATTATTCAAGACTTGGTTGCAGCAAGAATTAATCTGTGCAGACTACAAGAGGTTCTGCTAGGAAAGTCTGCAGCATTTAGTGTTGAGGGTGTCTTGGTGAGAGGTAAAAGTAATTAAAAGCACTAAAAATAAAGATGGCAAGTTGATAAATGGATAAGGATTGTATCTATCATCATTAATTACCACTGAATACATTTCTGGTAAGCCTAAATTTTGACCTATCATACCAATGTTGTCTCCTTTATCTTTTACTCACACATTCACCTACTCTGCATATGACACTCCTCCCAATCTTTCAAGAGATGCGGAAAACGCACACACCACAAACTTCCCTCTCTCCCTGTGATCTTCATAATGGTCTCTTCTTCCACCTCTCTTCACGTGCAAATGTGAAACCACCACAACCAATTGGCCTCTCCCAAAATTCATCGTGTCTAATAATGATACTAATTGAAGTTCATATAGGATTTATTACAGTAGTGTTTATATATATATATATATATATATATATATATATATATATATATATATAAAGATAGTTAAGTATATTAAATTTCATTAATCTCTTAATATAGCTATTAATGATATAAACAAAGCAAAATAAAGTATTTTGGAAAAAATATGAATAAATTAAATGAAGCTAAAGTAGTTAAAATTTGTTAATATTTGGAAAAATACAATTTTTTTGGGTAGTAACACTTTGTGCTTAATAATAACATTCATATATTATTGACATTATTCTAGAATTTGCTACCAAAAATTAGATAAATAAAGTTTAAAAACAAAACTACTAATATGTTTTTTTGTGCATAGCACGACTCATAATCCAAGTTATTAAATTTTCTAACTAATAATAGTTTTACACGACTCATAATCCAATTTATTAAATTTTGTGCATTGCATAACACAACTAATAATAGTCACATATCCCAACATTAATTTTTTTTCTCAATAATTATTCAATCAAAAATGTTTTTTACTTTTATTTTTTTAATTTATTTAAACAATACTTATTTTTTGTAAATTAGATTTAGTTTAAAAGTGTTCATAAGTTTGCAGTTAATAATTTGTTCTTAAATAAAACTTGCTACCTGCAAAAGTAACAACAGTATTTGTATTATAAAACGCTCGTGAAATGTCTACATGTATAATGATATCATATCTAAAGTTCAATATTGTTATTGTTTATCGAACATCCATGAGACTATGGTTAAAATTTAGGATATTTTGTCTTTATAGTTAGATGTCACATGAGGTTAAAGATAAAATATTCTTGGTTCCGATTATCAAACATCGAGAATGTTAGACAAACTTTACCACGAGGCTTACAACATGCTCTCTTATAAATTGCAGGTGGCAACATTGCTATTAAAGTTGACATTATGAAAACTTTTGATAAGTTAGAAGGAAGTTTTTTTCTAGCAAGTTCTTCAAAACTTTGGATTTCACAAAAATTTATGCAATTAAATTGTTATTATTTTCAGTTCTGCTAAGTACATAGTAGGATATAAGGAAGTTGATTAGTAACCATTGAATTATAATTTAAAAAATATATTAAAGTATTTACTTTTAAATTATATATTTAAGTTTTTTCTCTTTTAAACAAGTAACTCTTTTTCTCATTATAAAGGTATTAGGGTAAGAAAAAATAATTCAAGAATTATTAGTGCTTTGAGATAGCTTAAATAATTAATGGGTTAAATATGTTTTTGTTCTTCTACCATAACACGAAATTGATTTTTTGTTCTTAGTCGAAACTTTAAACCACGTAGATACTTATAATGAGAAAACTATTGGAATGAGTCTTTACCAGTAGATGATGTTTTTTTTACGTGACAAATGAACTTGTAGCATAAACTATATTATAATATTATAATGTCCATGTCAGTGATGTGTTATTGTCCGCATTAGGACAAAATTTCGACGACTAAAACCAATTTTAACTTTTTATATAAAAAATAAATATTTTTATATAAAAGAGGTTTAAAATATTTAGAAATTGATTTTAATCCCTGGAGTTTTGTGTTGACGTGGACAATGATTCATCGCTAACATGGATATTATAATATTTTAGTATAGTTCAAGCTGGAAGTCTATTTTTCATGTCAAAAAAAAGTTAACATTGTCTGCTAGTAAGGATCCATTCCAATAGTTTCCTTAGTACAAATACTCACGTAATCTAAAGTTTCACTAGGAGCAAAAATCAATCTCGTGTTATAGTACTTGAACCAAAAATATGTTTAACCCAATAATAATATATATTTTTAAAAAACTTATATATATTGATGAATTTGAGCAACGAAAATCATGATAGTTTGAGACATAATATATATTTTGAAAAAAAAAATATTGATGATAATATATTTAAAAGGAATTTCTCAATAAAAGAAAATAAGGTAAATTGCAAAGAAATTAAGTCAAAATATTCTATAAAGCAGATATACAAGGATGAATCATATGATAATTACACATCTATCTTCAAACATGACCATGGAATGAAGTTGCTTATATGCTAATTATATTTCACATACATTAAAATTTTTTAATTTGAAACATCTAGCACGGTAGGAATATTACTTTCTAAATTACTATAAAAAGAATTGAATGCTTTATATATTTTTCACCAACATTTTATGTTTTTAGTTTTCCATTCTTGAAAACAATTACCTAATGAACAACCAAAAGAGAAAAGGATTACAATATTTGTATTTTATTGTACAAGAGTCTCAAATCTTTCAAAAACATGTTCAATTTAGGCAAACTTTCAAAAGAGATTTAACACTTTTAAAACTTTATAAAACTTCTAAAACAAGACAAGAACAAAAAAAAAAAAAGCAAGACAAGACACTACAAAATCAACCAAGCATCAACATCATACTTATTTTTCTTAGAAAGTTTTTTTCTAATTCACAAGATATTGATATAATGGTTTGGTTGATGGAGTAATGTATGAAGTACAAAAACCTAAAATGAAGAATCAAAGGCTAAGTGCATAGAGATTCGCATTTGAGAAAGCTTCTCAAGATAATAACAAAAGAAAGAGAAGAACTCTTGGAATCTCAAATATATATGAACTCACGGAGAGATTTTCATTCATTATTTAAAAGTGAGTTTACAGATGGAGGAGACTCCCTAATATGGGTAAATTTGTCCAAGAAGAAGAGACAATAAAATTGAGTTAATTTTGTTAATCAAAAGTTAACTCTCTTAAACATGATTAGTGTATGATAATCCCTTGAAATTAGGGAGTGCATATGGGTTGTTCCTTGAATCTAGAGAAAAGTAATGATAAATTTTGGAAAGAAATGATGACTCTTGGAGAAGTCATATATGAGGTTCCTATCCACTCTTCAATGGACACAAGAACACTTTTGAAAGCTTGAAGGTTGAAGTGGAAGAGTCAAGGTACCTCATGTGCACTTGAAAATGACATGTGGTAGTTTACACTACAAGAAAATCAAGAAATAGAAACTAATTTTAGAGACCAAAAATAATTAGTTGTTATAGTGACTAAATTAGAGACCATTTTAGAAATAAATAAAAAATTGGTTTCTAAATTAGTTTCTATTATTGTTAAATGGTTAAAGTGGTATTGAATTAGCTACCAAAGTTTTTTCTATCAAATTTAGAATCTAAATAATTGGTAGTTAAAACCTTGGTAGCAAATTAGAAACTATTTATAAATAATAGAGACTAATTTAGAAACCAACAATTTTTTTAGTCTCTAAAATGGTTTCTAATTTAGTCACTATAGTAACTAATTATTTTTTGTCCCTAAAATTGGTTTCTATTTCATAATTTTCTTGTAGTGTTAGAAGCTCCAAATACACTTCTAACTTCAAGTGTTTCATTTAAGCTCTCTCAAATTCAAAGCATGAGTTTCTAACTTCTCTCAAGTTCATTTAAAGACTAAGAAACTACTTATGTACATGTCTTCTATATCTTTTTCCAAAGCATGGAGTTTTTCTCTTGTTAGTTTTCCTTGAAATTTTATCTTTATTTATTCTTCTTTGACAGACTTATTTATTTACTCTTCTTAGCTCATCATCTCTTTCTTCAACAATATCTTTCTTATTTGTATTTAATTCATCCTCCTCGTCTTGGAGGGAATTTATCTACAAATTCAAAAAGTCTTGTATCACAGAGAGGAAGCATAGAAGTTATGACCAATATTTACTATACGTACCAAAGAAAACTATTTATTTCTTAACTATCCTCCAGGATCAATATCTAAACTACTTGGAATGTCATATGTATATGTGGCCTATGTATGCTGATTTCTCAAGTTTGAGCTCCTACAAAAGGACTTATCTTTTTATTTTTATTTGTATTTAGAAAATTCATAAGGTGGTGAGGATGAAAGTTTATGACTATGCATGCTCATGAAAATTATAGAAGAATGTCTTATATCACATGTTTGCCTAGAATCTAAAGAATGTTCAAGTAAAAATGATTTATTCTCTTGAATAATATATAGGATTGTTGAAATTTTTTCATCCTTTGTGTCGAGCTAGGTAGCGCTAGTTTGTAACTCTAGCGGGGGCATTAAGGTGCTGGAACATGTACTATTAGACTTAGTGATATTGTGTAGCACATCTTGCTACCACTTCTATTTCAATTGAAAAATGATAATTTGAGAAATTCAAAGGTATTTCAATTGAAAAATGATAGTTTGTGAACTGCATAGGATAATTTATAAAAATAAATATATAATGTAGTTGTATACATTGTATAAAAAGTTGAAATTTTTTCATCCTTCGTAGAAATTGGGCTATATATGCAAAGATCAAGAAGCCCATGAGGTATTTTAATTCCCTCTTTTGGAATTTTTATCTTCAACATTCCCCTTCTTTCTATGCTATCTAAGGAAAAAGGTATAATAATGGAAAACAAATCTAAATGTTTAGGAAGTGAAAGGTCAATAGACTATCTTTAGATAAAGTGGAACTTGCTTTCTTGAGGGTTGACCTATTTTTTCTTGGTTCTAACCTCTTTACTCTCTCTCCCCCTCCCCCTCTCTTTCTCTCTCCCTCTCTCCCCCTCCCTCCCTCCCCTATGCAATTTGGTTTTAATAAACATTCTTTCATAGATATAAATTTATAAAATGTTAGAGAGATTTTTTTTTTATGTTAACCATCATTAAGACATCAACTTGAGAAATGAAGTGTGAAGATTAACATAAAATGAGATAAAAATAAATAAATAAATAAATAAAGGATATTAGAAGGAGTTTTGCTCAAAATGCCAAGAGCAAACATAGTGAGGGATTTAGTAGGTGACAAAATTACCATGATGACCCCCACTCTCAAAGTCAAGGTGGTGAAGACCTGAGAGATAGAGCATTCCCTGAACTAGTCCAACCTTCCCGAAGGATGACTTGGAGCATGACAAAGGATCCAGGGCTAGGTCAGGACCATCTACTAGCTAGTGCCTAGGAGTAGAGACCATTTGATGGGAGTTGAGCACCAACTAGTTTCTTTGTTTTTAATTTCAGTAGATTAGGTTTCATGTAGCATAAATAGGGGTGTAGTTAGTAAATTGGGTTTGTGCCAAGCCCACCTTTCATGACATGTACACCTAGTTTTAGGGTTTCTTTGACCTACCTTCTATAAGGTTTCTCACAAATGACACTCATACCCCTCTCACTCTTGCTTCCAAAGTCATTCTCTCATATATAAAGGGTGCATTGTCTCATGTATTTACACATTGAATTTGGAATAGAAAGGAAACTATGCAAAAGTTTTTAGTGAGCTTTGTCTCTTAGAAATTAGGTCTTATCTTGGGTGTTTGTGCACTTCAAGTGGCGGCTCTTCACCACTTATCTTGGAGTCTCCTCCCCCTCCAAGTGGCGCGATTCCTTATTCCATTAGCATCTCTTAATCTCTTCACCTTTGTGTTTTTCTTTCCTTTTTCCTTATGCTATTCTTCCATACTTTTATTCATTTATGTTTGGTTCTCTTCATTATCTTTTGCTTCTTTTCATGTCTTTTATTTCCACACCTTCATCACCATAATCACCACATTTGTGTTTTCTCTTTGCCCTCTAGAAGTGCACCTTCACACTTACTTAACCACTTAGTTAAGTTTGTGTCCAGTGGGAATCTTATCTAGGTTTCTCACTATAATTACTAATCTCAAAACTCATAAACAAAAGAGTATCCCATAAAATGTGCAATCATAAAATCAACTCACATCAGAAGGGGTATTTAGTAGTCACCATAATGATGGCTACTATCAACAACCCTCTAGACAAAATAGGCCCATAACTCAAACCTTTCCCAAAGAGCCTAAGATTCACATTCCCCTTTTATATGGTAGAGAAAATCTTGATGAATATTTAGATTGGGAGATGAAGGTGGAGGAAGCAGAGCATGAGAGAAGAGTATCCCTAGCTACCTTGAGTTTTTAGGGACCAACTATGTAGTGGTTGACATCTTTAGTTAGAGACCTTATGATCTGCCACAATCCCCAAATAAGATAATAGAATGAATTAAGGATTTCCCTAAGGAAACGACATGTGCCCTCTTACTATGACAGGTAGTTGATGAATAAACTCCAAAGACTTCGACAGAGAGACATGAGTGTAAAGGAATATAAGTAGAAAATGGAGCTACATTTTATGAAGAAATGGATTAGAGAGGAGTCTATAATAACCATGGCTGGGTTCCAAATTGGCCTCAATTATGAGATCCAGGATAGGGTTGAACTTCTCCCTTATAATGATTTGAATGATTTGGTTCAACTATATTTGGGGGTAGAGTAATAACTTAGAAGAATGTCTATCACTAGGAAAATGCCTATGAAGGAGGGTTACCCATCCAAATCTAAATATGAGGGGTCACAGGAAAAGAAAAGGGTGAGAGAAAAATAAAAAATAAAGAAAAATAAAATCAAATAGAAAAGTATAGAAAAGATACCTCCAAAGAGCCTAGAAGTAGAAGCATTCAATGTTTTTTATGTCATCTAAGATGTTACATAAATTTGAAGAGCACCTAAATTTTCATGGAGTGCATGAAAGGAAACAATCACGTTGAAGTTCATTAGATGAAAGGATGACATAAAATAAAAACTAAAGTTGTTCAACGAATATGAACAGTTTCTCACAGCTATCTTCTTCCAATGCCTACACAAATGTTGTTCACATCTAGAGCAAGCCTCGAAAGCTTCTGAAAAGGATCCCAAAGCTTTAAGCAGGGATGTTGCCACATGGATCCTGAAAAACATTATGGAAAACATTGAGTGTTTATCCAACTATATAGTGGAGTGAGAATACCCTTATATTCATCGAAAGACATAATCCTTCCTTAGGTAGCAAACACTTAATCTGAACTAGGAGAGAAAGCCTAAACATTGTATTCTTTGTCATACACAATTCTCCTTAGTGATTAGACCCAATGATATATTGATCATTAAAACATCCAAGCATAGGAGTGGTTGTTTTGCAAATAATACTCAAGGGAGTAGCCAAAGTGCCTAGGTCTCCAAAGAATACTCATTAAGCTAGGAGTGGCTTGGAAAAGAATACTCAAGTTAGTCGATTGGCTAGAAGCCCAAACAATACTCATTAAGCTAGGAATGACTTGGACAAGAATACTCAAGGGATTAGCCAAAAATGGTTACGAGCCAAAAAATAAAATACTTTAGTGACTTCGCAACATTAATCTGCTAGTTGAACTTGACTTATTGGTCAAGAACTAGATTTAGTCTATTGGTAAATACAAATAATTATAAATTGTTGTTTTTATTTTCTCTCTTCCTTATTTCCTTTATATTGCATGTTATCTTTGTATATACCAACCCAAGAAGAAGATTTAGTGCACAAATACATATTAAAAATAGTTTATCAAAGTGATTTGAAAACTAAGTATTTAGTTTGCATCCATATTTTTTTGTCAAACAAAACAACTATGATATGATCATTTGTTAGAGTGAACAAGAAAACATGATAATCAAGTGATTCAATTGAGTTTCGAAATCTGCATTTAATGTGACCTATTCAAATAAAATAGTTAAGGATATAATAAGTTTTTGAACATGTTTACTTGACCATATTTGTTACAAGAAGTTGAGGATACAACTTGTGTATTTCATCATACAAAATTTCTTGAAAAATATTTATGAAAATATTCCTCCTTAAGTCTACTTTTTTATCAAATAAGCTTAGGTCAAACTTGACTTAGTGGTGATCTATGCAAGAATTAAAATCTAATCATTGGTCAAAATCAATGAGAAAATTTCATAGGCAAATGATTCAGTGAAGTTAGCTAGTTGCTTCTGACATGATACACCAAATGAAAAAGTTACAATCCATATAGACAAACTAAACAACTATTATGAAGTACATTGTTGTTAAGTATATTTGAGTATTCTTTGGGTTTGTAGTCAATCTTGGCTAACCCTTGAATATTTTTGACACAAGCTACTTCTGGATTAACTTAGTATTTTCAACTTCAACCACTCTTTTCTTAATGAGTATTCTTGACTCTAGTCATTCCTAGTTCTTTAATGCCCTTCTTCTTAATGAGTATTCTTGACTCTTTTCTTAATGAGTATTCTTGCATGTCATCCTCACGTCTGACAAGCTTCAACATGATTGTTACATTTAATGCCCTTCTTCTTTACGTAATATCTCTGATAGCTAACAATGCTTATCTCCCTAGGTACCATAGTCTTTTGCACAAATTCATGGTAAAAGTGGACATCTACAGGAAAGATAGTTGGGAGTCAAAAAGTTATTTGTGTAAGAAAGAAGTTTTAGCTCGTGTCCCAAGAGATCTCGATATTGATTAGTATTTTATCTTGAACAGATCTCTTTAGCATATCGGCATTTCCCACAATGTAGAATAAGTATATAGATATTTAATAAAGTACGAGGTTGGTCAGGAACTGTTATATCAGATGAATCGGTGTAAAATACTGAGTATCTTTTCTTTCCTTAATATTTTACATTGCATGTTCTTTTATTGTTTAATTAACTAAAAAAGAAAGAAAAATTAACACTAATCTTTCAAAATTTTCTCAAATATTTTATTTATACTTATATCGTCTAACAACACCTAAACAAATTATATTAGCGAAAAAAATGGAAATTTTAAAACATAATGCAACCCTCCCTTCTTTTGTTATTTCCTTTTTTTTTCACACATAGTTACGTGCTCCAAAGTAGATTTGATCATTTCTCCTGCAAACTTAGTAATTTTTGGTACTTTATATCCTCGAGACAGTTCATCTCACAAAACTACTTCTAGAAATGGAGAAAAAAATAGGATTGATTCATATTTTCTAAATCAATCCCTTGTTGATTTAGAAATTGTTCAAAAATATTAATCCCTAAATTTATTCAATATTTGGATAATTACTACCCAAATTATTATTCAAACCTAATTGAGCCTTATTTTTCATTCAATGTAACAAAGCATCAACATTTTGTCATATAAGCATAAGATATGGATTTTTCTCTTTATGAGGTTGGTTATTTATTCCTTTATTATCTATAATATTGTTTTCTTTTCAAGGTAATGCTTAAGCTTCGCCCAATAGCTATTTGATTGACCAACATTTTAAAACTATTATCTATTGTTTGCAATAAAGGATTGAGTACAATGGTCTTTCTTTAAAACAACTTATCAGTCATCTTGAAATTATACTTATCCATTTATTGTCTTAACATTTCAAAATTTCTACTCGATATACCACTATTTAAGTTATCATTATCGTGATTTCTAGAATAGGTGTAAGCCAAATTTTAAACTAACATTAAATATAATAATATTAATCCAGAATTATATTCTAACCCTACTATTGATATTTTACCAAGTGATCTTTCCTTAGGATATTTTTTATTCGACGTCCCGGTCCCTTTTATAGAAAAAATAAAGAATGATGAAATCGAGTATATTCGAGTCGTCATAACATAATTCACCAGTGTCACTATTGGTGGGTCTAAAATTAAACTAACAACAGTTAATACCAGAATAATGGAAGATGATATTACACTTGTCATAATGATTGTTCCACTATTTATATTTATTTCTTGTTGATCATTATCATTATTATTATTAACATTTTATAATAATAATAATAATTACTATTATTTCTATTTAAATTATTAACCATATTCAATATTTCACCACTACTAATCACATATCACAAGACTTATTAAGTAATACAATCATACAAACAATGTTAAACCACTTAACTGAAATAATACTAAATTATAAAAACAACAATTACATTCATTATATTCAAACAAAATAACATGAATTTTTGTTCCTCCAGGTGTGACAACTTTATTGATGTAAAAAGTGGACTTTAAATAAAAGGCTAGCAGTTTTAATTTTCTTTCGATTTATGACTATTTTTATTGTTTTTAAACAACAACTTCTGAAATTGTGAAAATTTATGGATTTGAGGAATCAACTACTACCTTATTAACGTGAATGATTCGGTCTTCAATTAAAAATATAGATAACGAGTACATTTTTGTTGCATATTAAAGTTCATTATATACGTTTTTAACCTAAACTTATGTAATGTATACAAAAAGAGAATATTTCTAAAAAAATATAAAAAATAAATGTAACAATTAAAGGGAAAGAGAAAACCTTGAAGTAAAAGAAAGAAAGGGATACAGGATTGAAGAAATACATTGTAACTTGCTTCCATTCCATTGATTTCATTTCATTAGAGTTTTTTTACAAGATTATTTTTTATCTACAAAGTATCTATCATGTCCTATATGCTTACAAGACAGTTTAAAATTTAAATAATATAAACTCCAAAATAGACTTCAACTTTACGTTCATGGTTGTTTAACCATTTTGGATGTATACCACAATTCTTCTACTAAAAGAATTTCTTCGTAATCGTTCCAGGACTTACTCTTCCTATAATTGTGATAATTTTTTCCAATTTAAAATATTTTAATAATAATTTCTTTTGAAAAATATATATTGAAGATTTTATATCGAGTGACTATGAGAGTTTAACATGAAAACAATGTGTTGAAATTTTTACATTAAATAAAAATAAAATATCTTATAATGTATAAATTGGTGCAAATCTTATAAATTTTAAAGTTCAGAAAATATATATTTTCTTCAGTAATATATCTTATCCTATTCTTTTCTCAAGATACATGTTTATTTACTTAAATTTTGGTTAATTTTTCATATATTTTTGTATTTTATAATTACTCAAAATTTGAGTTAAATTATTTTCCATGTAAGAATTAAATCTAAAATTAGGATTTGAGTTATTAATAAGGTACAAGTGACAATAAAATTAAATGAGTATGACGTGCTTAACAGATTATGAACATTTTTCAAAGGAATATGTATACTAAATTAGATAAAGTTATCTTCATTTGCATTTCTAGATAGTATTCGTTTAACTGAAAAGGAAGGTATAAATTCATATTATGATTACTTTAGTAAAGTGGCTGTATCATAATTGTTAGAGAATAAGTTTTGTCCTTCCTAAATTAGATATAATAAAATTCACTATAAAAATACTTGTAAACTAAGAAAATTTGGAGGATAATATATGCATAATATTTAGATGCAAACTTTAATGAAATATTAAAGTTTTATACTTTTATTAAATTATATATTATTAAACTAATCTTATTTGGATTGAAAGGGAAATAAAATTTGATCCGAATTGTGAGAAAATGGAATTCAAACTTAATTTATATGTTGTTAGAGTCTAATATTTTGATAGTTTTACAAATTTCTAATTTAATTAGACTCATATAATGAAAGTGTGGTTAAAAATATAATAATCAACTTCAAAAGAGGTTGAAATCACTCTCAAGACATGTCCCTACCTGTCAAACTTAATCGATATGGCAGGATACTTGTCAGAATTCAAATTCTTGAAACTTTTCAAAGAAAACTTAATTAAAAATTTTTCAAAACTGAAATTTTATTCTCTTAAAAGGAAATTTGATTAGGGCAATATTTAGAAGTTATCACTTCTGAAAATGACAAGCCTCATAACAAAAAGCACACAACCCACCTATGGATGAAAATAGACATGGTGGTTTATCAAAGGTCTATAACCTAGTATACATGTTTATAACTTAGTCTACAAAAAAAAAAAATAGGACATGTCCTAAATCATTTATTAAAAAAAGTCAAACTTAAGTTATTTAAATAGTCTATTTAATTTACTTGGGCGAAAAATAGTTTATTTAATTCAAAATGACTTACCTTTATCTAAATAGGTTGGTCTATTTATATACACAATAATTTACAATACATATATTATATAAAATAATATAGGATATATATATGTAATTGTTAATAGGCCTTTCTAATATAATAGGTTATCTATTTATATAGATAATTATATTATATACATATATTATTATTATTGTAATATTAAAAAATTGATTATTATTTCTAATCTTATAGGTTAGTCTATTTATATACACAATTATATATAATACAAGTAATGTACAAAATAATATAAAAAATATGTAACTACAATACGGCCAGAAAAATAAGTCCATTAATTTTTTATATTTTTTACATAAATTTATATTTCCAAAAATTTATCAACTAAAACTTTAAAAGAATGTAATAAATTAATAATTCAAACTTAAACTTTTATTTTTATTATAATATATATTGACTTAATTCCTACTAATCACCGCCATCATTATATTTTATTATATTTGAATATATATCACTTTCAATGTAATGAAAAAAACAATACTCAACTTCTACTCTAACTATATATGCTCACTCATAGAAAACAATAATAATTCTTTAACACCTAGTTTTTTTTCTCCTATTTTCAACTTACAACTTTTTTTAACAATAAATTATTATATTTAAGTAATAATAAAAAATATAAATAAAATTTTGAGATAAAATAATAATATTATTGGTTATTAAGTGGAATGTGAAAACATATAATCCATTTTTCTTCTTTCTATTTTCATCTTACAACTCTTTTTAACAATAAAATATTATATTTAACTAATAAAATAAACATAAAAAAAATTAAATTAAAGTAATAAAATTAATAGTTATTAAGTGGGAGGGTAAAAAAATAATAGTGTCAAACTATCATCAACTTATAAAAAAAAACAGAAAAAAAAACTCACATATATGAAGTAATGAATATGATGATGAAAATTAGAGAAAAAGATATCTAAAATTAAGATTAGGAAAATTAAAACTTACCATTAACCTTAATGATAAATATTAATAAAAAATATTAAATGAAAACTAATTTTTAAAAAAAAAAGTCACTATATTATATATTAATTAAACTAAATACTATTTTAAAAATTAAAAAATTATTAATATTTAAATTAATTTTTATTATTAATAAATAGTTTCTAAATTAGTATTTAATTAGTTACTAAAACTTAACTACTAATTATTTAAATTTTAAAATTAGTTGTTAAAATTTTAATAATTAATTAAATATTAATAACTTATTAATTAGATATTAATAATTTTATTAGTATCTAATTTAGTAATATAAAAATTAATTATTTTTTATCTGTAAATTTAATTTTATTTAATGAATTTTTTTAGTAGAAATTAAAAAAATAAATCATTTTATTGAGATTATAAATACTTTTTATCTTTGTTATGTTTTTTAAAACCCTTTCAACTATATTATTCAAAACTTGGTTGCAGCAAGAATTAATCTTTGCAAACTACAAGAGGGTTATGCTAGAAAAGTGTGTAGCATTTAGTGTTGAGGATGTCTGGGTGGATAAGGATTGTATCTATCATCATTAATTACCTCTGAATACATTTGTGATAAGCCTAAATTTTGACCTATCATCCCAATGTTCTCTGCTTTATCTTTTTACTCACACATTCACCTACTCTGCATATGACACTCCTCCCAATCTTTCAAGAGATGCGGAAAACGCACACACCACAAACTTCCCTCTCTCCCTGTGAACTTCATAATGGTCTCTTCTTCCACCTCTCTTCACGTGCAAATTTGCAACAACCAGAACATTTTGTGTTAAATAATAACAAACATATATCATTGATATTATTCTAGAATTTGGTACCCAAAATTGGATATATAAAGTTAAAAAACAAACCACTAATATGGTTGTTTTGCATTGCACGACTCATAATCCAGTTTATTAAATTTTCTAACTAATAATTCAATTGAAATGTTGTTTTTTTTTAAATTTATTTCAACAATACTTAATTTTGTTGTAAAACAAATTAAGTGTGAAATTGTGTAAAATTTTGCAGTCAAATAGTTTCTTGTTAGATAGAACTTGTTATCCCAAAATGTAACAGCAAGATGTTTATTATCGGCATTCAAAAACTCCTCATATAACAGTTTTGTCCAACATTAAAAATGTCATATAAAATTTAATATTTTTACCGTTTTTCGAACATGTTTTTCGAACTTCCATGTGACTATGTGGGTTCAAATTTAGGATTCTATTTTAATTTATTTTCTTTTTAGTTAAACGTCCCAACGTTAAGCCTAAAAAAAATCCTCTTGGTTCAGACTATCAAAAATCGAGAATCTTTGCCCAACATTACCTTGACCATATACATAATATATTTGTTTTTACATATTATGTTGCCAAAAATTAATAACATTTTAAGTTTTTTTATACATTTAAGGCAACTTTCTACCCAAAACTCAAATACTAAACATAACTGAGTTTTTTTTATGGGTATAATAACACTTAATAGACATGTAACAATATTCAAATAAAAAATCCAAATCCATGTTCCATGTCAAAATAAAGGTAAAGCTAAACATGTAAAACTCCTTATACTAATGGAAATTCCCTACGGTGACGGAAGAAGCTTTGCTCACATCAGCTGGCTTTGGAGATGGCAGCATAACAACCGCTAACACCGCACTCACGGCTGCGGCCACCGCACCTAACACAAACGCCGGCAAGTTACCGCCACCAAACCAAGAATCCCATGGTCCACTTATTGCTGAAACTATCATCTGTACATAAAAGGCACGTGTACACAAAATTAGTCTTAAATTCAGTCACCGTAATCACATAATCTTTTAATATAAACTTTATTATATTAACTATTGCGATAAAAAAAAATATTATTAAAAAATAATTAAAATATGGTGTTCAAGTTTTATTCAACGTGCTAAGCATTCAATTGTATACGAAGCAATCTATTAAATGACAAAAATATGTTATTAATGTAAAGGGATTCATACCTGGGGCACGACAATTGCAACATTGAGAAGACCCAAAGATAGACCTGATAATTATAAACAGAAAGAAAGGTTTTGGCTATGTTAAATTTACAAACATTATTTTTTAAATATAATAATTATTTCAAATATAAAACATATACTAAATGATATTGTTTGCTTTACCTTGGCCTGCACCTGAGGTGCTGGAGTATATAGATGCCAGAGCAAATGGAACACTGTAAGTAATCTGGATACACATGGAAATGTATATATTAGTTTATGGCACATTGATATATAATTATATATTTTAATGATTATTGTTGGGTAATTAAAAAATAAATTATACATTCCAAGTAACAAAAACCATATTTTACATTCTCTTACTAAAACACCTATTTGTCGATGAAAAAAAAATGAATTAGTGAAAAGAACAGAATGAGAAACATCTTCCAATTTTCTAAATCTTCTAATTTGTATAGGTGATAAGAAATAACCACTTAAGGAATCTTTAAATATGCTCTTTCTGAAATAATTTAATGGTGTTAAAATTTTGTATATCCAAAACATATCCATGGTGCTTTTAACTTTTTCATACTTTAATAAAAGTCATTTGTAAAACTCATTTTTCTTCTGTCCTCAACCTCCCAAATAAAACCAAAAAATAAAAAAGAGGTATGTATACATGTTTAGAGGTTATTAACTTAAATCTATAAAAACCATGTAACTGTAACACCACGTTACTCTGATTACAATGTTAAACATTTAAGGACGCACTTAATAACGCATTACAAAAAAATAATCTTATACTCAATAATATTAATAGCATATTGAATATTTTGAACATCTAAAAGATTATTAAATTAAATATACTGAACAGTTACCAAATCAGCTGCTGTGATGAAAATAAAAAATAATTTTCTGTACATGTGATTGAAGTTTCATAAAAATGGTTTGAAAACATTTTCCAGATCAGAAAAAACTGAAAGTAGACAGAATGAAAACATAATGACAAGTAATTGTTATGCAAAGACAGACAATGAAAACATTAAAAGAAGTAATTGCTATACCGCAAGAGGGATTCCGAGGATAGAGAAGAAACTCATTGCCCCAGCTTTGACTCCGAACGAAGGATGGCCAACGAGGACGCCGTCATGATTCCGTTCGTGGCGCGCAGCCTTTGTGATCACCACCGTCATCGCCATGCAAACGGCGAGAATAACATTAACGGCTGCCCAGAGCCACTTAACTCCTCCGACAATACGACCCAACGGTTCCACCACCAACGACATCACAGCCAAAACCACTGAGTTCAACATCAGCCCCAAGGAACCTGCATGCACACCATTATCGTATGCGTTGCTGCCCACCTCACCACCGTACACCTCTCGACCCATCCAATCAGTGTCGTACAACACATAAGGGAACCATGCGACCCAGTTAATGGCAGTCACAAGCATCAACATCAACATTGGCTTTTGTAATCCCTTAAACGCAATACCCAATTCACCGAAACATGAATACCACGATCCAGTTTGAGGGTTGTTAGCGTTGACACAATCTGGTGTGAATTGTGGATCGTCCACGCAAGTCAGAACAATGGCACAAAGGACAAGGAGGAGCACTATTGAGAAGAAAAAACAACTTTTAAGGTTGGCACAAAACACGCCACACGCCTCGGTTTCCGTGAACCGGAAAAGGTGGTGGAGTTTATCATAGGAGCCAGCGGCGTAGCCCAAAACGTTGCCGATGGCCATGAAAAACGAATAAAAGGCATTGGCGGTTCTAGTCTTTTTCTGATCTCCGGCGGCAAGATCGCCGAGAAAAGCACGGCATGGACCCTGGAGCATGTTGTTAGCAACATCCAGGATCCAAAAGCCGACCACGAATATGGCCACCGCTCGTGGACGGGTTTTTTTGGTTATATCGTCACCGGTTGCGTGTCCTATATCAGCTGCATAGCCAATGAGGAACACGGAGATGGCGACGGCAACAGCCCCACTCAGAATGAAGGGGCGGCGGCGACCGAAACGGGAAGTGCATCGATCGCTGCTGTAGCCTACAATGGGCTGGACAAGCAACCCAGAGATGGGACCACAGAGCCAGATGAAGGAGGACCACGCATGAGGGACTCCCAACGTTTGAACGTAGGGGGTCAAGAGAGATAGCTGCAGGGCCCACCCAAATTGGATTCCTGCACCTATGGAAGAGACAGCAAACATTTTTCGGAGTGGACTAGGTTGTTGCCGTTCTCCTGTTTCCACCTGAAGCGAGGAGGAAGAAGGTTCCATTGCGAAATGGAAACAAGTCTCACTGACAACACACTTGTGTGTTCTCTTTTAATGATTATGAAGAGAGTGAGAGAAGAGTGTGTGGAAAAAATGTGAGAGCTGCTGAGTTTTTAAAGCGTGAGGATGAATTAGTGGACAAAATAAGGTTACCGGAAGATCTGGTATTAGGTATTTCTTTTAAAAACTCTGGATCCTTATCCGTTGTTGACGTGGGTTCTTTTCTCCTAGTTTTCACACTGTGTAAGGCTATGCAAAATTTTGTTGGACATTAATTGTAAAATATTGTATTTATAGCACCAATTAATCCTTTTATTTAATGTTTACCTTTTAAGATATCTTTTTTTTCATTTCATTTACTGCTGTTGAATGGTAAAACATGGCTACAAATGAAAAAAATCCAAACTATTTATAACAATAAAATGCTTCCGTTTGTTTGAAAATTACCACACTAACTACATTTTGCTAAAAAATGGATCAAAACCGCGTCAGGCAGAATGTGAAAGCAGTAACTGTTGGTGTTGCAATTTTAGATGAAAAAATGATATACTGAAAACTTATTTCAATTTATAATTCTTTTTTTATTTAAAATTTCATTTTTTTTATGAAATAATAAAAATACCATTTTTTTATATCATTATTAAAGATTGTACAGTGAAGCAGTATCATTGCTAATGACAATATGGACGAAAATTTACTGTTTCAGTTTCCTTATATGTTATTTTTTTGGGCGTAAATTTATATACTAATCGTAGTATTATTCAATGTTGTTAATTAACTTTTTTTTACAAAAAAAAAATGTTTTAATTCATTTTTTTAAATCTAACTTTTTCTTAACTTCTAGAATCTTCTATTTATATATTTATTTATTTCTCACTCACTCTCCCTCTGTAAAAGTAAAGTAGATTTTAACAGAAATATAATATTTATTATACATATATTATTTATTATACTATTTATTATAAATCCTTACTTATTTTTTTTTAGTAAAGGAACATTATTACATATAACACAATTTTTTATTTTTTGAATTCATAAAATTATGTTGTAAAATATCTTTAAAATAAATAAAGTCAATGGATACATAGTCATCAATATGTAATATAATGTAATATTTATACCACTACAAGAAAATCATCAACAAGAAACCAATTTTAGACATCGAAGATAATTAGTTGTTACAATGACTAAATTAAAGATCATTTTAAAGACTAAACAAATTTTCTTTTCTAATTAGTTTCTATTATTGTTAAATAGTTTTTAAATTGGTATCTAATTAGTTACCAAGGTTTTTGCTACCAAATTTAGAATCTAATTTTTTTTTATCTAAAATGGTTTCTAATTTAATCAATATAGCAATTAATTATTTTTTATCTTTAAAATTGGTTTATATTTAATTATTTTCTGGTAGTGTACGACTTTGAATTCCAATAACCTATGAATAATTTTTCTTCTAAATATTAACATAATATTTATATTATTAAATAAATATTGATTTATTTTATTAATACTTTAAAAGTAATTTTGACTTTTATTTTAAAAATAGTATTTTATAAAACTAAAATTATAAATAGTAAGATAATGGCATTTAAAATGGCTAAAAACCATACAAACCTAGTAGGAAACTTAATTAGGAAAGCAATTAATTCATAAAGATACAACGATTTTGTGAAGTTATTTATCAAACCATATGGTTGAAAATTGTTATTTTTCTTTCATATCTTGTAGATAATCTTTAGGCCTTTAACCACAATTTTCATTACTCTTGTTTGTGGCTTATTTATCTTAAATCAATAAGATATTTTCTTTTATGAGCAATAAAAAATAAATATAAAAAAGAATAAATAAAAAGGGGAGTATTAGGATATCCCAACTCTTATACAACAATCTCAATTTCTGAACTAAATTGTGTAGCATCTTTAAAAATCTATTACTCTAAGGAGAATAATGATAAATTAACCGCAAATACAATATTATTACCAAAATCTCACACCTTCCCAAAAACATAACATCTATCACAACATAATAAAAACAGAATCTCAGATCTACCTGATTCGAACAAAGAACATCCAAAAAAGAAATTCACCTATTAAACTAGTGTCCAAAAGCATAAAACTGACATACATTATAGTATTGCTTCATAATTCACCATATCCCCAAACAACAGAAGAAATACTCAAAAAACAGGATAAAAATAACAATCCAAGAAAATATTGAGAATAACCAGTTTGTTTTCCTTGGTGAATATATCAACAACATTCCAATAGAAATAGTTATCATTCTATCATAACCTAGAAGAGTATTTGAGGAGGAAAAAATCTTCAATAGACTCAATATCTAGGCTTTACAACCTGATTTCAAATTAACACATTATAGATTCAATAATAAAGTTTTAGTAATCAAGGTTCCAAAGATTTAATGCACATCATGTGACATAAACATCAATCTGAATAAGAAAATATAGCTTTAGGATACTTATATGTAATCCAACTGGTTTCTTATTTTTGAATATAATCTCATTTATGTGGGTCCAGATAGTCCATACAGTACTCACCCAAATAACTTTACATATTTGATTATGTTTCCTTCATAGTCTGGAGTGTTCGTAACCTTGGTAGTGAATTGTAGCATGCTTATGGTGCACTAAGATAAGACCTAACCAATTGGCACACAACACCCAAATCTAATTTGCTACTTAGCAAGTGAAAAATAGGTGTATCAAAATATTATGGAAAATATATTTCTGTATATTCATTCAACGCATGTCTATTGTTTATATACAATCAAGGGAGAGATATGCTCCATATAATTTTCTACTCCATATGTTATGTCTATCTATCAGCAATTACACTAAATTATTGTCTTATATATTTACATTGATAACACTTTCTATATACATCTATATGGAAAATATAATAATTTCAATACTCCCCCTCGAGTTGGTGGGTAAATATTATGGACTCCCAATTTGTTTCACAAAGTCACAAATTGATTTTTTCAAAGAGGCTTAGTAAATATATATGCTAACTGAAAATATGAAGAGACATGTGATAGACTTATCATTCCAACTTGCAACTTTTCCCATACGATGTGACAATTTATCTCGATATGCTTCGTACTAATGAAATATAACATTTTCTGCAATATGGAGTGTTGCTTGGTTATCACAATACAAATGTGTGGGCATGCTAATTGAAACCTTAAGGTCTCGCATGATATAACCTAACCATGTTAGCTCCAAACAAGCATTTGTTATGGCCTGATATTTTGCTTCGATAGATGACCTTGACACATTGGTTTGTTTCTTAGACTTCCAGGATACTAATGAATTTCCTAAGAAAATACAATAGCCACTGGTCTTCGAGTAATACGACACCCTCCCCAATTTGAATCACAATAGGCTTTCATCTTAAGATCATTATCAGAGGGAAGTAATAATCCTTGTCCAGGTGTCCCCTTGATGTACCTAAGAATCCGTAATGCTGCATCCTAATGTGTTTTACGAGGCTCTTGCATAAACTGGCTTAAAGTTCCAATTGAGTAGACAATATCTAGCCTTGTGAGGGTGAGGTAAATCAGCCTTCCAACTAACCTACGATATTTAGTTAGGTCATGTAATAAATCACCATCAATAAGACTGAGTTTTAAATTTTGCTCCATGGGAAACTTCTCTAGTTTTTCCTAAGTTAGACTTGTACCATCAATATGACGATGATTTCTTGAATTATTTTTTAGCTCAGATTGTATGGGTTGAGTTAGGATTGTTTAGTAACTCTAGGCGTCTGGCGGTGTGAGTGTTGAGATGGAGTGTCTTAGGTATTTTATGTTTGTATAAGGGTTGAACCACCCCTGAATTAGTTCACATTTATTTATTTTTTATTGCCGATAAAAAAACCGATTATATATGCATATATATATATATTAAAATATTTTTGAATTAGTAAATTTATTTTGAACGACTCATCAAGACAATAAAGTCTTCTTCCTAAAAAAGAAAAAAAAAGTGATAAAGTTAGGTCAACCTAATCAAATCTATCTTAAATTTCTTATTTGTAGATCAATCAAAATGAAATCATCATTTGTTGAGTTTATAGAAGTCAAATCAACGCAACTCACCATAAATTAGTAGTTTAATTGGTTTGTTCACCAAAAATGAAAATTTAAAAGCTTTTTGTTTAAAAATAGCATGTGTTCATTATCTAAGTAAATAAGGAAACAATATTATATAAAGCATAAATTAGGAAGAGATTAAACTCCAAAAGACAACTCCAACTCCATTGAAAGTTTGAAAGAAATAGAGAAATGCAAAGAAATAGAGAAATACCAAAGCATTACATAAAATAAGTGAGTTTTAATTTTTATATTACTACTAGGAAATTATTAAATATAAATAAATTTTATAGACAAAAAATAATTCATTACGGTATAAATTAGATATTATTTTAGAAACTAAAAAAAAAAAAAAATTCATTACGGTATAAATTAGATATTATTTTAGAAACTAAAAAAATTATTAATATATAAATTAATTTCTATTACTGATAAATTGTTTATAACTTATTATCTAATTAGTTAAACTCTTCGTAACTAATTAGATAACAATTTAAAAACTATTTATCAATAATTAAAACTAATTTATATATCAATAATTTTGTAATATCTAAAATAGTATGTAATTTAATTAATATAATAACTAGTTATTTTTTATTTTTAAAATTTGTTGTTATTTAATAATTTTTTTATGTATTTTTTATAGAGTTATGTTTCATTATTATTATGAGTCTAGTACTTGTAACTTGAAAATATTATTGTTCTTCCCGGTTAATTGCCGTTGACTTCAAAGGCAGATGATAACTCCTCCTCTCTTGTATGGATAATTAATAACTCATTATTATTTCCGAGGTCCACCTACGTGACCCATTAATGTGACTGGATCGCCGAGGTCCGATGTCACATCTAATGTCGATCTCTTCGACCGATGAGGTCTGATCAGTACAATTATGTTTCACAATATTAAATTTTTTTAGGCATAACAACGAGTTAAGATGTCTCACCACATCTTTCACCTCGTGATTTAAAGAAGAAAATCTATATAACTATAATTAAAAAATTTATAACTCATCTAAATTTTTGATGGACTAATTTCATCTACACCTTGTGATCTATTTTGATAGTTCTACCTAATACTTATAATAATCACATGTACAAATATCAATATGATATTTTTTTTACATAACGGCTATTTCTGCAAAATTTATATATTTTAAATTGTATTAATTCTTTTATCTTTTTAATTAATTATTCTTAAAAGTAATAAATTATAAAATAATAAGATTATAAAAAAACATTAATACACATGTGTGAAACCGTATGCGTTCTCTAGTAAATAAAAAAGTCAATTTACATTAATTAATTAATTAAATTTAGTTTAATCAATAGTTTTTAATTATACTAACTTCTTTTTTTTTATAAATATTTTCTTAACAACTATTTTTGAAACTTGAGTTCAAAGACTTCTTAAGAAAATAGTCTTTATAAATTTAACCAAGTGAAATAAATAATATTTTGAAAATAGTCTCATTAAATAAGGTCAAACTAGCCAGTTTATTTTTCAAAATAACATTGAAGTTAGTTTATTTTACATTACTGTTTCATTCAAACCCAAAACAAAACATATATATATAAAAGGTGGGAGTAGTTTTCTCAAAAAAAAGAAAGGTAAAAGCAGGTTATGTAACTTGCAACTTGCTAAGGGATATGTCTTTGTCAAACACACGTATTCAAAAATATTTATTAAATTTCTGACAATTATAACACGATTCTAGCCTAATATTAAAAAGTAAAAGTACATTAATTTTTTAAAATCATATATCTGAAGTTATGGCTGTTTCAGATACTGAAACTCAATTCTGTGGGTGAGTCTTGCCGACAAAAATGGTTTAGATTTGGAAAGTTTTTGCCAAATATTGATTTGGTTGAGATCGGGAGACTAAGAAGGAGACAAAATTTCAATTGCCTCTGCAGTTAATATAGTAACACATGATATATATGAGAAGGAAGCAACTTCACACAATCGAAAAACATCGTCAGCAAAATCAAAACTCCTTATCTCTTCTCTATTGCACCGACCAAAATTGAACTACAAACAAAATTCAACGCGTCCTAGTATAAAACGACCCCAAAACTTTCCATAAAGAACCCCATTTTTTGCAGAATATAATGCACCAAATTCGTGCTTTTAATTCAGATCCAGTTCTTTCTCTCTACCTCTTCAAAGAGAGCATTGATGTCATTAAATGAATATAGAGAGCTTTCTATTGGGAAGATGATGATCACCAACCACAGAAATGGATTCAAATTCAAATTATTAACTAAATTGAAGAGACCAATAAAACAATTTTGTATGTACAGAAGGAGGAGAAAATATATTATATAATTTACGCATGCCAAAATATTTTTTTAACAATTGAAATAATTATAAAAATCTGTATATATATTATATATTTTTTGTAAGAAAATAGAAAAAAAAACTCTATATATGAAATGTATTATTAAATTTGGTTTAACTATTTTAAAACTGAATCATTATTAATAAATAAGATTTTTTTTTACGGTTTTTGAATGAACTTAATTATATTTATATTTATATTTATTACCTTCTAAACATAATTCATCGTATTCATTTGTTGAAAAACACAGATAACAATTATTCTCAAGTGCTTGTGATTATAATATTATAAAAATTAATAAAAAAATTATTTTATAACTGATTATCTATAATATGAAATATAATTTTTAAATAAAAACTTTATAATTTCTTTTACATAAAAATTTTCAGGTTAGGTATCACTGTACAACTTGACATCTCAGATATACTAACCCCAAATACCAACAATCATATATAATTACCTGAAGTTTTATTTTTATGTTTCTTAAGTTAAGTGTGAACTTATTTATATTTATTACCTTCTAAAAATAATCCATTTTATTAATTTGTTTAAAAAAACCTTACGATAAATAATATTTATTCTCTCAAGTAAGTATGATTATACTATTATGAATTAGTAAAATTATTTATTTTATAATTTTTTCTATATTATTTTTTTTATGATTTCACTATAAATTTTCATAATACTTAACTATTTTAATAATTGTTAATAGATGATAAGGATTTTTTTATCTGGTGTAGACATTTCTCTTTTTAAATTATTATTATATATAATTATTTTCTCTATATATAATTTATATAACTATAGCTAAATTTTTTTTATTCGTTCTTTGTTTTTCTCAAAACATCTCCCACATTAAAAAAATGATAAATCAAAATATATTTTAAGGAACTTTTTTTATAAAATTTTAATTAAAATATTCACTAATCACCTATTAGGTTCGCCTCTTAAATGGTGTGTCTGTATCGAACACACGTATTAGACACCGACATTTGTACGATACGTATCGGTGAAGTGTCAAATTAAAAAATATTTATTAGATTTCTGAAAATTTTAACACAATTTTAAAAAGAAAAAATATATTAATTTTCTAATAACTCAAATTTATTTTATAAATTTTTAATATGATTATAAAAGTAAAGACCAAATCCTTTTGAACTATTCATTTTTTGCTAAAAAATATTGAAACATACTTATATACCTAAATTTTTATTGTCAATTTATATAATTTATAATTTTATAATATATAAATCTTATTCTCGTATCCTACATTTTAAAGATTATAAGTATCTTTTTGTATCGGTATCCATATCGATATCTATGTTACATAAATAATCACTCACATTATTATTAAATTTTTTTAAAATCGGAACACAAGGCGTGTCACCGATATTTTCGTCATTTTTAATAATATAAATTTTGAAATCAAAAGATAAGATTAAAATTCAAATAGTAAATATTATGTCAATAAATAACATTAAATTCTACATTAATGCTTACATTAAATTTTTTATTTAAATTATTTATTTAAAATATATATAACGGAATATTTAATTATATATTTATGTTTGAATACTTTTCAGTTTCATATTTAATTTACATTAAATAGTTTAACAACATTAAATTTTAATTGTAATATATATATATATATATATATATTACAATTAAAGGAGATATGAAATGTTATAATCACCTATCAAATCAAAACATAAATTTGATGATAATATTTTACTGTAAAAAAAATTAAATTTCTTGTAATCACATCAATATTCCTTATGTTTTATTTAATTATACATTTACTTTCTTTTTTTATACACTGATTGCTTGCAAGAAAGGATGTCCATCAGTAACGAATTTATATAAAATGATAAAATTTTGTGTAATATTTAAAAATACAGATGTAATTTGAAGAAACATAAGGAGGTCTCCATATAATTAACTTAAAATTTAGTAAGCGTTATTATATTTCACAAATAATTAAATACATCTAGTTTTTTTTTTTATAAAAACTTTCATGTTACTATAGTAAATTTTGTGTTGAAAACAGTAAAATGATAAATAAATTTGTATTAGAAACAGGAATATACTTAATAGTTAGAATTAAAAAAAAAGACTAAATGGATTTTAATTTTTATACCAAATACATTTAAAAAGTATTAATTTATATAAAAAATAAAGTTATTTATATTTGGATGAATGTAATAAAAAAAAGCAAGACTATATATATCACTACAAGAAAATCATGAAATAGAAACTAATTTTAGAGACAAAAAATAATTAATTGTTATAGTGACTAAATTAGATACCATTTTAGAGATTAATTTTTTTATATTTCTAAATTAGTTTCTATGATTGTTAAATGATTTGTATATTGGTATCTAATTAGCTACTAAGGTTTTTGCTATCAAATAATTATTAGCTAAAACCTTGTTAAAAATTATTTAACAATAATATAAACTAATTTAGAAACCAAACATTTTTTAATCTCTAAAATGGTTTCTAATTTAGTCACTATAATAGCTAATTATTATTTTTTTCTAAAATTGGTTTCTATTTCATGATTTTCTTGTAGTGTTTATATACTCAAACCCAATCAATCTTTGATGTTGAATAATTTTTAACATGAACTATGACCAAAAATCAAGTTAATTAGCTGGCACTTTATGTAATTTTGGAATTTTCTATATAATAAATTTTGGGAATCACTCCAAAACTTAGTTATGACAATAGTTCTTCCTCCTTTTCTTTTCATTGTAACATTCTAATATATATATATATATATATATATATATATAAATGAATGAGAGACCGAGAGAGAACATGCATATGTAGAACTCTTTTATGAATTTTCAATGTTATTTGATCACATGAAAAACTAGAATTATACTATAAATCTACACAAGAAACACAATAATATCTAAATTAATTATTGTTGAACCTTTCAAACCAATTGTATTGGTCAGTTTCAAAGTATTGTTAGCTTATAATGAATCTCAAGATTATATAAGATAAGAAACTCATTTTGATTAAATGAAAATTATTAAATAATAGTTAATTTTAGAATTAAAAAATAATTATTGATTATATTAATTAAATTAGATATTATTTTATAAATTAAAAAAATTATTAATATCTAAATTAATTTATATTATTAATAAAAATTTATAAATTAACTTTTAAATTGGTATTTAATATTTTAACTACTAATTACTTTAGATTTTAAATTAGTTTTTATAGTGATTAATTTTTAGTTTATAAAATAATATCTAACTTAGTCAATATAATTTATCTTTACACTACAAGAAAATCATTAAACAGAAACTAATTTTAGAGATCAAAATAATGAATTAATATTGACTAAATTAGAGACAATTTTATAAACTAAAAAACTTATTGGTATCTAAAGTAGTTTCTATTATTAATAAAACTTTATAAAGTAATATCTAAATTGATATCTACTCATTAGCTACCAAGGCGTTAGTTCTTAACTACTTTATATTCTAAACTAGTCTCTATTAACATTCTAGAGACTAATTTTGTAACATCCCAAAAATACATCTAACTGTTATAATATAAGTTCTACATATTTTTATACAAGCTTATAGTTTTTCAAAACATTCCTAATACATTATTAAGACTTATAGAAATACAAATATTTGCAAATCCATAGATCAAAACAAAACTGTAAAGCCTTCCAGGCTCTCCTACACTTGTATGATCATCTTCTCGTGTACATAGTACAATCATCGTAGTTCATACACAAACAAACACATGCAAGGGTAAACTATCAAAATAAAGTTTTGACACATAAAAATATAAATAAAATAACTAATTTGATTAGTAATTCATAATTAATTTGGTTCCCTTTTTTACTGAAACACAATCATACAAAATCCAAATACCAATCACAATAATTTGATTTTATTTCAATCCACATTACTTTGATTTCATTTCAATCATACTGACTTGACATATATTCATTTGCCTCACAGTACCTTGATTTCCTTTCAACCCTCGATACCCTTGATTTCAGGCCAATCATAGTGATTGCATATGAATTTATCATCTTTCGTAAGACTCATAAATCAAATTGTGGCCACATAAATCCATTTTGTTTCACGGTACCTTGATTTCCTTTCAATCCTCAATATCCTTTTGATTTCATTTCAATCAGTGATAACATATGGATTTATTCACTTCCGGAAGACTCATTAAGTACGCCCGTACCAGAGACTAACATCTATTCCACTCCAATCGGATCAGGGTAAGTCCAAACATCCATACCGTGTGACTACAAGCGGTCATAATGTGTATATGAACTCCCTCTTCAACTTCTCACCAATTGATACCTTAGTCTATGTGACTTAGATCATTAATGAAGCTAGATGGTCTCTGTTTGTAGGCTTTTCATACTTAATGTGCCAAAACACAACATCTCATAATTACTCTGAATGTATGACATCAAGTTCATGCAACTTTCATCAATCACATGCAACACATGTCATTCACATACAACACATATCATTCATATATTAACACATATAATTTACATACAATGCATATCAATCACTCATACATACATCATTTAATATTTCTCAAATCAATTACATTTATATTTCAAATTCATACTCATATAAACTCATAATAAATTCTGTTTAACTAACTTTATAACCTAACATGCATACAATTACTAGATTAACTTGTTATTTAAATCAATTATCTAAGGTTCTATATAAAAAAAACATAGATAATTTCCCTTACCTGAAATTTCTTATTCTGATGGAAATTCTACCTCAAATAGGGGAACCACTCCAAAATTTAGGAACCTGGAGCAAGTTATCCAAACATTACCAAATTTTAGTTTGAGCTTAATCAAGTTGAGAGAAACACTTTTCTCAACTGGACCCACTAAGGTTGACGACTAAATCATAGAGAAAAATAGAGAACAATAGATCTTTAGAGTAAAAATGAATTTACTCTCTTTGGAAATCTGATCAGGTAGAAATGTAGTCTGACTCCTCAGAGAAATTGAAGAAAGAAGGGAGAAAAAGCATGAGGTGAGATAATACAAATTTAGAATCTAAAATGTTAGTAGCTAAAATCTTGATAACTAATTTAGATACCAATTTAGAAATTATTTTATAAATTTTGTTAATAACATAAACCACTTTATATACCAATAATTTTTTAGTCTTTAAAATAGTATCTAATTTAGTCAATATAGTGATTACTTATTTTTTGTCTCTAAATTTGGTTGTTATTTAATAATTTTCTTGTAATGTTAAAATTAATTGCTATTTAATAATTTTCTTGTAGTGTTTTAAAAAGATCATGTGTCAAATATATCTTGTTGTAGATGTTGAATTTATATATATATATATATATATATATATATATATATATATATATAAAAGTGCTATAAAATTGTCAAGAAAACCCGTACAAAAAGTAACTTGTAAAACAAATCTATAGAATTATCAATTTTATGAATTATTTTTATGGTATTAAGAATGATTTGTGTATTTGTATATTGATATTCCATACTCTGTATTTATTATTTTTTAATATTCTGAAAATATATTTACATTTTGTATATATAAATAAAGTATTGTATTAGTGGGAAGCTTTGAAAATTTTTGGTTGGTAAAAATTTAAAAATAATTTGGGGAATCAAAAGTTTGAAATAGAATTTTGAAAAATCAAAATATAATTTATATATATATATATATATATATAAATATAAATATATATACTTTAAAATAGTTTAGACAGACAAATTTGGGAAAGTCATGAGCCTTTTTAATCCCTTAGAAAAACCGGTCGCTCTCTACTACTTTATAAAGGGATATGAAAATATTTTATTATCTATTTTTTATTTTATGTCTATTTTAAGATTATATTTTATGTCTATTTTAAGATTATATTTTATATTTTCGTAATTGGTTTTGATTTCATGATTTTGGAAATAATACATAATTCAAGTGAGAGGGTTTTGAATATAGATAGTGAGTTTATGGGTTTGTTGAGAGTGAGAAAGTTAGAAGCAAAGTTTCATATTGTTGGGAAAAGATAAGGAGGAGACAAATTCTTAACAGTTTTAGCAATGATCACATACTGCCATATGATATGAGAAGGAAACAACTTTACACAATTGAAAACATTGTCTCCAAAACTAAAACTCCTTATCCCTTTGAACTGCACCGACCAAAATTGAAGTAAAGACAATCCAACGCGTTAGTAGCATAAAAGCACCTCAATTCTTTCTAATATAATGCACCAAATTCTTGCTTTCATTTCAGATGTAGTTTTTGTTTCCATGTCTTTCAAATCAATTTTTCTTATTACTTACTATGTGGGATCTTAAATACATTTTTTCAGTTAAGGAATAGTCATCTCAAAAGTGTGAATTTTTTATAAACTCTTGATTAATTAAAGTGTGTGAAATTATGATAAGTTTTTAATGCATCTAATCTCTTTTTAGAAACTGAATTTATATTTAAGTGTTTAATTTAAATATATATATATATATTATTTATAATTAATATATGTAAAATCTCTAATTAATTCATTCACTTTGTATAACCCATGATAATCCATGGAGGAACTCTTCTAAGTAAGTTTAGAATAAATAAATAAAGTATTTCTAAATCAAAATTAATTTGTATATAAATTAAAAATAAATTTAAATGAATTCGTATATTAATTAATTTTAACCTATGAAAAACAAAATTTCTAATAAATAGTTACATGAAGTTAGGGATAATAAATGAATTTGTCTATGTGAATATTGTTTGAACTGATTTCAACTATCTCTATATTGACTGGGTATAAGTATGAATGAAGATAATATTCAAATTTTTAAAATGGGTATAGGTGTGGAGATGAGGATGTATATATCCACCTTGTTTCCATACTTATTCCAATATCCAACTTCGGCCTTATACTTATCTCCGTTTTAAATTACTAAAACACCTTTAATTTATTAGGTAACATAAAATTTTATATTAACTTTTTTTTGTCTTTAGTTTGATAACTTATTTGAAAGTGATACATTTGATAATTTTTACTATTTTTTACAATTATTTGTCCATTATTTAATTGTTATTTGATACTCTCATTTGATATTTATATATTTAATTTCTTTCTTGCTATTTGATATTGGAGAAAAGAAAATATCTATCTTTTGATATTTTTTTATAAAAAAACTTTCATGTTATGCATTACTATGCAACTTGACATCTCAGCTATACTAGCATCTCAGTTAGTCTGACACCTCAAGTAACAACAATCATATGCCATCACATGAAAAAAATATTATTAAAAAAAGAAAAAAGAAATAAAATATGGGGGGATTGTGCCAAAATCCATATGTTAACAAAAATGAAACATAGGCAGACTATACTTATTCATAAAGAATTCTAAGAACAGATTAGACGAATGAAAAGATTCTCTTTGAATAGATCCTAAATTAGCGAAGTTATCAGCACATGCATTCCCTTCACGAAAAATATGAGTAACCCTAAACCTGATTTTTTTTCACAGTAATTAAGACAAGTATTCCATTGATTCCGAAGCATCCAACGAATATTTATCGTAAACGCAACGCAAACCAAAGCATGATCACATTCCAACCAGACATTAGTAAGCCCCATCTTTTGAGCTTCCTCCATAACATGTATAACCCCATAAAACTCAGCAACTAGAACAGTCTAAACTTCTAGGAACGCAGAGAAAACTCCAATAAATTCTTCCATACTTTCACAAAAAATACCTCAACAAGTAGCAAGATCAGACTGGGTTAAAATTAACACTAATGGGGTCTATCTTTTGATATTGAAACTTAATAATATCATCTTTTCTTTATAGTAATTTTAATTCTTTTATTAAATATTATTTAATTAATATTTAGAACAATAAAAAGTAGATACAAATTGGAAACATGTGTACTCATCTCCATGAGTATTAGACAAAAAAAATTCATACTCATTAAATATGGAGATGTGAATATAAATAAATTTTGATAATATCCTTTCAAATAATGATTTTTCTCGAAGTGGACTAGTAATCAACAACTAATAAACAAGAAGCATCCTAGACTCTTAGATCAAATACGAAAATGTCGCACTAATTCGAAAAGTAAAGCAGTGAGGTCCAAGAAGAAGAGTGAATTACGAACTTACCAATAGAATGGGTCACGTGGGCCGTGTGAATAAAGTTTAGACTACGTCTGTAGTCAATTATTTTACTATTATTTGTGACAAAACAAAGTTAAAAATTTAAGGTTATAAAATCTATTTTCAAATTTTCCATACTTCAGATAAGGTTGCGCATACATTTCTAATAACAAATAACTACAATATCACTAAAATCAAAATTAGATTCTTAAATTTAAATTTTGAAAAAAAAAATATAAATTTCATATAAATCCATGTGTTATTACACACTGATTTTTTACTATCCAAAGCA
The DNA here is from genome assembly GCF_000499845.2 of Phaseolus vulgaris. NCBI lineage: Eukaryota > Viridiplantae > Streptophyta > Magnoliopsida > Fabales > Fabaceae > Phaseolus > Phaseolus vulgaris. The sequence continues at coordinate 27,688,713 of NC_023756.2, read as the reverse complement.
TAGATAAATTAACATAAAGTAAAATATGCACAACAACATATTTATTAAATTATTATAGATAGTTTGAAATTTAATTAAAAATTTATTTATCAATTGGAAGAATATAGTAATAATGATGTTAATTAAATATTAAAAGTAATAGTTAGAATTATTTTTAGCATATTAATAGTTAATGATATGTATCTTTACCATTACCAATTATATACAAAAATATTTTCCTTTAACTTTTTTTTTATAGTTAGATGAAAATTGAATGTATATTAGAATTTGTATTGGACATGAATGTTTGGGACCTTGACTCAGGTAGGGGTGAACCATAAAAGGTAATTAAGATTAACGATAAAGAAATATTTTATCTATTGTGATATTATATTGAAGATGAAAAATATAATTGTTATTGTTTAAATCTGTTATCATATTATTTTAAAAATAAAGAGATATTTTATCTCTTATAATAATATGCAAGTTATATATATATATATATTAATATTATTTTAAAGATAAAAAATATAATTGTTATTGTTTAAATTTATTATCATATTATATATTATAGGATGATAATGCCATATCATATGAGAAGGAAACAATTTACACATTTGAAAACATTTTCTCCAAAACTAAAACTCCTTATCCCTTTGAACTGCACCGACCAAAATTGAAGTAAAGACAAAAAATTGTAGTTTTTGTTTCCATGTCTTTCAAATGAATCTTTCTTATTGCTTACTATGTGTGATCTTAAATACATTTGTTCAGTTAAGGAATAGTCATCTCAAAAGTGTGAACTTTTTATAAACTCTTGATTAATTAAAGTGTGTGAAATTATGATAAGTTTTTAATGCATCTAATACATTTTTAGTAACTGAATTTATATTTAAGTGTTTAATTTAATTATTTATAAAATCGACTTATAACATTAAATTTTCATATGTATATTATTTATCATTAATATATGTAAAATCTCTAATTAATTGATTCACTTTGTATAACCCATGGAGGAACTCTTTTAACTAAGTTTAGAAGAAATAAATAAAGTATTTCTAAATCAAAATTAACTTGTAAATTAAAAATAAATTTAAATAAATTAGTATATTAACTAATTTTAACCTATGAAAAACAAATTTTCTATGTGGATATTGTTTGAACTAGTTTTGACAAAAATCTCTATATTGACTAGGAATGAGTATGAATATAGGTAATATTCAATTTTTTAAAATGAGTATGAGTGTGGAGATGAGGATGTACATATCCACCTTGTTTTCATACTTCTCTCAATATCCAACTTCAGCCTTATACTTATCTCCGTTTTAAATTACTAAAACACCTTTAATTTATTAGGTAACCTAAAATTTCATATTAATTTATTTTTGTCTTTAGTTTGGTAACTTATTTGTAGGTGATATATTTGATAATTTTTACTCTTTTTTATAATTATTTGTCCATTATCTATTGTTATTTGATTGATACTCTCATTTGATATTTATATAATTAAAATTTCTTTCTTGATATTTGATATTGGAGAAAAGAAAATATCTATATATTTGAATTTTTTTTTTGTCATGTTATGCAACTTGACATCTAAGTTAGGCTGACACCTCAAGTAACAACAATCATTTGCCATCACATGAAAAAAATATTATTAAAAAAAGAAAAAAGAAAGAAAATACAAAAATATGGGGAAATAGGCCAAAACCCATATGTTAACAAAAACAATACATAAGTAGATTATACCTATTCATAAAGAATTCTAAGAACAAACTAGATGGAAGCCTATTATACCAATGAAAAGATTCTTTATGAATAAATCATAAATCAATCAACTTATCAGCACACGCATTCCTTTCACAAAGAATATGAGTAACCATAAACCTGATTTTCCCACAGTAATTAAGACAAGTATTCCATCGATTTTGAAGCATCCAAGGAACATTTGTCATAAACGCTACACAAACCAAAGCAGGATCATATTCCAACCAAACATTAGTAAGCCCCATCTTTTGAGCTTCCTCCATAGCATGTATAACCTCATAAAACTCAGCAACTAGAACCGTCTAAACTTCAAGGAACACAGAGAAAACTCCAATACATTCTCCCATACTTCCACGAAAAATACCTCCAAAAGTAGCAAGAACAGGCTGGATTAAAAAAATATTGATGGGGTTTATCTTTTGATATTGAAAATTAATAATATGATCTTTTCTTTAAAGTAATTTTAATTCTTTTATAAAATATTATTTAATTAATATTTAAACAATAAAAACTAGATACAAATTGGATACATGTGTACTCATCTCCATGAGTATGAGACAAAAAAAATTCATACTCATTAAATATGAAGATGCGAATAAAAATAAATTTTGATAATATCCTTTCAAACAATGATTTTTTCTCGAAGTGGACTTGTAATCAACGACTAATAAACAAGAAGCATCCTAGGCTGTCAGATAAAATACAAAAATGTCGCACTAATTCGGAAAGTTAAGCAGTGAGACCCAAGGAGAAGAGCGAATTACGAACTTACCAATAGAATGGGTCACGTGGACCGTGTGAATAAATTTCAGACTACGTCTGTAGTCAATTATTTTACTATTATTTTTGACAAAACAAAGTTAAAAATTTAAGGTTCTCAAATTTGTTCTCAAATTTTCCATGCTTCACATAAGGTTGCAAATTCATTTCTAATAACAAATAACTACAATATCACTAAAATAAAAAATGGAAAATTTAGATTCTTAAATTTAAATTTTGAAAAAAAAAAAATTCATATAAATCCAGGTGTTATTACACACTAATCTTTTTACTATCCAAAGCATAGATAAATTAACATGAAGTAAGTAACTCCTAAAGATGCACAACAACATATTTATTAAATTATTATAGATAGTTTGAAATTTAATTAAAAATTTATTTATCAATTGGAAGAATATAGCAATAATGATGTTAATTAAATATTAAAAGTAATAGTTAGAATTATTTTTATCATTAATAATTAATGATATTTATATTTACCATTATCAATGATATACAAAAATATTTTCCTTTAACTTTTTTTTTTATAATTAAGTGAAAATTGAATGTATATTAGAATTTGTATTGGATAGGAATGCTTGGACCTCAACCCAAGTAGGGGTCGGCCCATGTAGGGGTTGACCCAGGAAAGGTAATTAAGATAAAAGATAAAGAAATATTTTATGTAATATTATTCTAAAGATGAAAGATATAATTGTTATTGTTTAAATCTGTTATCATATTATTCTAAAGATAAAGAAATATTTTATCTCTTTTGATAATATGCTAGTTAGTTATATATATTTTATCTATTGTGATATTATTCTAAAGATGAAAGATATAATTGCTATTGTTTAAATCTATTATCATATTATTATGAAGATAAAGAGATATTTGATCTCTTGTGATAATATGCAAGTTAATTATATATATTTTATCTATTGTGATATTATTTTGAAGATGAAAGATATAATTGTTATTGTTTAAATCTGTTATCATATTATTATGAAGATAAAGAAATATTTTATCTCTTGTGATAACGTACAAATTAGTTATATATATTTTATCTGTTGTGATATTACTCTGAAAGATATAATTGTTATTGTTTAAATATGTTATCATATTATTCTAATGATAAAGAGATATTTTATCTCTTATAATAATAATATGCAAGTTAATTATATATATTTTATATGTGATATTATTCTGAAGATGAAAAATATAACTATTATTGTTTAAATCTGTTATCATATTATATTATAAATCTGTTATCATATTATATTATAAATCTGTTATCATATTATACTGATAAAGAGATATTATGCTGATAAAGAGATAGAAGACTGCCATATCATATCAGAAAGAAATAACTTTACACAATTGAAAACATTGTCTCCAAAACTAAAACTCCTTATCCCTTTGAACTGCACCGACCAAAATTGAAGTAAAGACAATCCAACGCGTTAGTAGCATAAAAACACCTCTATTCTTTCTAATATAATGCACCAAATTCCTGCTTTCATTTCAGATGTAGTTTTTGTTTCCATGTCTTTCAAATCAATTTTTCTTATTACTTACTATGTGGGATCTTAAATACATTTTTTTCAGTTAAGGAATAGTAATCTCAAAAGTGTGAATTTTTGATAAACTCTTGCTTAATTAAAGTGTGTGAAATTATGACAAGTTTTTAATGCATTTAATATATTTTTTTAGTAACTGAATTTATATTTAAGTGTTTAATTTAATTATTTATAAAATCACGACTTATAACAATAAATTTTCACACACACATATATATATATAGATATTATTTATCATTAATACATGCAAACTCTCTAATTAATTGATTCACTTTGTATAACCCATGGAGGAACTCTTCTAAGTTTCGAAGAAATAAATAAAGTATTTCTAAATCAAAATTAACTTGTATATAAATTAAAAATAAATTTAAATAAATTAGTATATTAATGAATTTTAACCCATGAATTTTTTTTTTCTAAAAAATAGTTACATGAAGTTAGGGATAATAAATGAATTTGTCTATGTGGATATTGTTTGAATTGATTTTGATAAAAAATCTCTATATTGACTAGGTAGGTATGAGTATGAATATAGGTAATATTCAATTTTTTAAAATGGGTATGGGTGTGGAGATGAGGATGTACATATCCACCTTGTTCCCATACTTTCTCGATAACCAACTTCGGTCTTATATTTATCAATGTTTTAAATTACTAAAACATTTTTAATTTATTAGGTAACTTAAAATTTTATATTAACTTCTTTTTGTCTTTAGTTTGGTAAAACTAATTTGTAGGTGATACATTTGATAATTTTTACTCTTTTTTACAATTATTTGTTCATTATCTAATTGTTATTTGATACTCTTATTTGGTATTTATACAATTTTAATTTTTTTTTAATATTTTATATTGAAGAAAAGAGAATGTCTATCTTTTGATATTGAAACTTAATTATATCATGTTTTCTTTACAATAATTTTAATTCTTTTATAAAATATTATTTAATTAATATTTAGAACAACAAAAAATAGATACAAATTGGATACATGATTGGATACATGTGTACTCATTCCGATGAGTATGAGACAAAAAATTCATACTTATTAAATATGAGATTTGAATAAAAATAAATTTTGATAATATCCTTTCAAACAATGATTTTGCTCGAAGTGGACTTGTAATCAACGACAAATAAACAAGAAGCATCCTAGGTTGTTAGATCAAGTACGAAAATGTCGCACTAATTCGGAAAGTTAAGCAGTGAGGCCCAAGGAGAAGAGTGAATTAAGAGACTCAATTTCTCATATAACACTATTTACACTTTTATTTCTCCATCTAACACCCTTTTGTTTTTATTTTCCTATTTAGCATCATTTTGTTTTTATCTTCCTATCTAGCACCATTTCAAAAGTAAAAAAATAAAAATAAATGCATTAAAAAAATAAATATTTTTAATGTTTAAAATAGTTATTAATGAATAAAGAAATAAGTATTTACAAAATAATAAAAAAATTATTAAATTAAAAATGTTTAGTTTATTTTTTTTAACAATAAAGAATATAAAAAACTAAACCCTACAACAACATAAAATTTGAATCTATAAATATAAATTAATATTTTTTTATTATTATTAATGATATAATCATGTTAATTTCAAGTAAAAAAATACAAGACATAATTATAAAAAATCAAAGTCAAATCGTATTAATTAGTAGTAGACACACAAATAATATTGAAGTGTCTCTCCTAAATGCAAAATCCTAAGAAAAAAACCAATGCAAATACTATACTTAATGCTTAAAAATGAGAAGAAAAAAAATTATAAAAATAAATAAATATAGAACATAAAAACAGCAACAATAAAAATAAAAAAAAATAAATAGAAATAAATAAAGAGTGACATAAAAAAATAATAATAACTAAAAACAGAGAAGATATAAAATAAAGGCAAAACAAAATAAGATAAAGATAAAAGATATAAAAAAATAAAAAAAATTTAAACAAGATAAAGATAAGAGATATAAGACAATACTAAATAAGTATGTCACACCCAACATCTTTGATTTCTCCATCTTTCCTTTTATATTACACACCCAACATTTTGTTTGTTGTCAACAAATTGCTTCATTATATGTTATTGTTCACTATGATGGATTAATAAAAGAATGTCCCATTGAAGGATGTTCATTCAGTTCTATGACACCAAAAGTTGTTGCTATCAAAAGGGAAATGACCCTACAAAGAATGAAAGAAGTCATCCTCAGAAAACTGCATAGGGAAGCAGGAGAAAGGGTCACAACAATTCACTTCTGCTACCTGACTAGACTTGGTGGAGGGGTAAGTCATTACACCGCCATCGAGATGACTGAGGATGATGATGTTGAGGCGCTCTTTGGCATCTACGACTCCATTCAACTACAAAGCAGACCCGAAGTGTACGTCACATTTGAGAGGTTTGCATCTTCATCAACACAATGTCAACCCATAAACTCCTCTCCTTCACTAAACATTCATTTTGAGCCATCACAAGAAGTTCAACCTTCATACCACCACCTATCACAACTATTGTCCCATGAAGCACCACACCCTTTCTCTTTAGATATGAATGAACCCAACCATCAACATCTTGGGGAATGGGAAAAAGACATGCAGTCATATACCCAACTATTAAGTGGCTCATATATCAGCCTAGGCGAACACAAAAATCAACAACTCCATCTAGAACCACCACAAGAGCATGGGGTTGTTTATCTTCCCGATGAAGTTTTCGATCCTTTTAGTGAGGATGAAGACGAAATACTTGCAGCTGTTGATGATGAGGACCCATAAGAACCACATGCACACCATACAAACAATCAACAACATGAACATAACTCATCCTATGTCCCACCGAAGCATTTTTTGCACTTTCCACTTGAACCACCTATGTATGACCCAAAATTCTGTAATGCCTTTGATCGCGACATAGTAATGTATCCCCTAAGGACACTTTTTGTTGGGCAATAGTTCAACACCAAGAAAGAAGCTCAAGATGCCATCAATCGTTTCCACATTATCAATCATTGCACGTACAAGGTGTCATCATCAAATCAATCAAGGCTCCTAGTTCAATGTGTTCATGATGATTGCGCATGAAGGTGTAAAATGATTTTGCGAAGCAAGAATCAATTGTGGGAAATTATGAAGTTGGAAGGTGTTCACACTCGTGTATCCGCTATGATCTCACAATACCACAATAAGTTGGGGCATCAAATGATTGCACAAAGCATTCATGAAATCATCCAAGCTAACCCTTCCACACCAGTGTCAACAATAATAGCACACTGAACTCATCCTTGGGCATATACAGTCACATATAAAAAAGCATGGCTAGGAAAACAACTGGCCATAGAAAATGTATATGGCAATTGGGAAGAGTCATACAAAAAATTGCCAACACTCCTAAATGCAATGCAACTTTACGTTCCTGGGTTTATTTGAATAATAAAGACCCAACCTGCTTATGAAGGAAACCAATTGGACGCGAACCACATCATCTTCGAAAGGGTATTTTGGACATATCTTCGTAGGTTTCGCATGAAAAAGAACCAAACATCAGCAGTTTCACCCTCTACGATGGCGAAGACAATTGGTAATATGTTGTTCCGGCCACCTCGTGCAACTGCAACCAATAACGTTCCTCTATATTTCCCATACAAGAAAGTTCCATCAACGTGAACCACCGACTTGCAAAATTTAAAACCATGGTTTGAATGTCCAAAATACCCTCTTGAAGATGATGTGGTCCGCGTCTAATTGGTTTCCTTCATAAGTAGGTTGGGTCTTTATTTTCCAAATAAACCCAGGAACGTAAAGTTGCATTGCATTTAGGAGTGTTGGCAATTTTTAGTATGATTCTTCCCAATTACTATATACATTTTCTATGCCTAGTTGTTTTCCTAGCCATGCCTTTTTATATGTGACTGTATACTCCAAGGATGACTTCATGTGCACTATTATGGTTGACACTGGTGTGGAAGGGTTAGCTTGGATGATTTCATGAATGCTTCGTGCAATCATTCGATGCCCTAACTTATTGTGGTCTTGTGAAATCGTAGGGGATACACAAGTATGAACACCTTCCAACTTCAAAATTTCCCACAATTGATTCTTGCTTCGCAAAATCACTCTACACCTCCATGCACAATCATCATGAACACATTGAACTAGGAGCCTTGATTGATTTGATGATGACACCTTGTATGTGCAATGATTGATAATGTGGAAAGAATTGATGACATCTTGAGCTTCTTCCTTGGTGTTGAATTTTTGCCCAACAAAAAGCGTTCCTGGAGGATACACTACTGTGTCTCGATCAAAGGCATTACAAAATGTTGGGTCATACATAGGTGGTTCAGGTGGAAAGTGCAAAAAATGCTCCGGTGGGACATATGATGAGTTATGTTCATGTTGTTGATTGTTTCTATGATGTGCATGTGGTTCTTCTGGGTCCTCATCATCAACAACTGCAAGTATTTTGTCTTCATCCTCACTAAAAGGATCGAAGACTTCATTGGGAAGACCAACAACCCCATGCTCTTATGGTGGTTCTTGAGGGAGTTATTGATTTTCGTGTTCTCCTAGGCTGATATATGAGCCACTTAATAGTTGGGTATATGACTGCATGTCTTTTTCCCATTTCCCAAGATGTTGATGGGTGAGTTCATTCATATCTAATGAGAAAGGGTGTGGTGCTTCATGGGACAATAATTGTGATAGGTGGTGGTGTGAAGGTTGAACTTCCTATGATGACTCAAAATGAATGTTTAGTGAAGGAGATGAGTGTGTGTTTTGACGTTGTGTTGATGAAGATGCAAACCTCTCAAATGTGACGTACACTTCGGGTCTGGTTTGTAGTTGAATAGAGTCGTAGATGCCAAAGAACGCCTCAACATCATCATCCTCAGTCATCTCGATGGCGGTGTAATGACTTACCCCTCTGCCAAGTCTAGTCGGGTAGCGGAAGTGAATTGTTGCGACCTTTTCTTCTGCTTCCCTATGCAGTTTTCTGATGATGACTTCTTTCATTCTTTGTAGGGTCATTTCCCTTTTGATAGCAATAACTTTTGGTGTCATAGAATTGAATGTACATCTTGAATGTGACATTCTTTCATTGATCCGTCATAGTGAACAATGACATATAATAAAACCATTTGTTGACAACAACAAAAATGTTGGGTGTGTAATACAAAAAAAAAAGATGGAGAAATCAAAGATGTTGGGTGTGACATACTAATTTAGTATCGCTTTATATCTCTTATATTTATCTTGTTTAGATTTTTTTTGATTTTTTTTATATCTTTTATCTTTATCTTATTTTGTTTTGTCTTTATTTTATATCTTTTCTGTTTTTAGTTATTATTATTTTTGCTATTCTTTATTTATTTCTGTTTCTATTTTTATTTTTATTGTTGCTATTTTTATTTTCTATATTTATTTTTACATTTTTTTTCTTCTCATTTTTAATCATTAAGTGTAGCATTTGCATTAATTTTTTTAGAATTTTTCATTTAGGGTAGACATTTCAATATTATTTGTGTGTCCACTACTATTTTAGACATTTGTAATAACTCATTTCTTAATAACTATTTTAAACATTAAAAATATTTTTTTTAATGCATTCAAAATTAAAAATTATTAATTTTTTTAATTCATAATTTTTTTTTTACTTTTCAAATGGTGCTAGATAGGGAAATAAAAACAAAAAGGTGTTAGATAGGAAAATAAAAATAAAAGAGTGTTAGATGGAAAAATAAAATTGTAAATAGTGTTATATGAGGAATTAAGTCCGAATTATGGACTTACCAATAGAATGAGTCATGTGAATAATCAATTATTTTACTATTATTTGTGACAAAACATAGTTAAAAATTTAAGGTTCTAAAATCTCTTTTGAAATTTTCCATACTTCACGTAAGGTTGCACATACATTCTAATAATAAATAACTACAATATCACTAAAATAAAAATTAAAAAATAATTAGATTCTTAAATTTAAATTTTGAAACAAAAAAATTATAATTTTCATAGAAATCCAAGTGTTAATACACACTATTTTTTACTATCCAAAGCATAGATAAGTTAACAAGAAGTAAGTAATTCGTAAATATGCACAACAGCACATTTATTAAATAATTATAGATAATTTGGAATTTAATTAAAAAATTATTTATTAATTCGAAGAATATAGTCATAATGATGTTAATTAAATATTAAAAAATAACAGTTAGAATTGTTTTTAGAAGAATAATTATTAATGATATGTAAATTTACCATTATCAATTATATACAAAAATATTTTCCTTTTTAACTTGTTTTTTTATTAAGTGAAAATTGAATGTATATTATAATTTGTACTAGACAAGAATGCTCGGGATTTCGGTTCAAGTAGGGATCGATCCAGGAAAGGTAATTAAGATAAAATATAAAGAACTATTTTATCTTGTGTGATATTATTCGAAAGATGAAAGATATAATTGTTATTGTTTATATCTGTTATCATATTATTTTGAAGATAAAAAAATATTTTATCTATTGTGATATTATTTTGAATATGAAAGATATAATTTTTATTGTTTAAATTTGTTATCATATTATTCTGAAGATAAAGATATATTTTATCTCTTGTGATAATATGCAAGTTAGTTATATATATTTTATCTGTTGTGATGTTATTCTAAAGATGAAAGATATAATTGTTATTGTTTAAATTTGTTATCATATTATTATGAGATAAAGAGATATTTTATATCTTGTGATAATATGCAAGTTAGTTTTATATTAATTAATACATATTAGTTACATATTAATTAATAGTTGTTGAAAATAAAAGAGGAGCACCCGAGAATAATGATGTACATGTTAAACAAAATGTTATCCTGTTGTTAGCACCTGAAAATAAGTAGTGCTCGTGAGCTGGTGGCTTTCTGTTATTATTTTATGCCTTTCAAGTGAGATCATGTTCTCGTGAGTGAAAGTTGTTAAACGAGTAAGCTATAAAAGGAGTTTGAGAGTCCAGGTAAATGTACGTTGTTTTTTAATACTATACTGAAATTGAATATTTACCTTATTTTGTATGCTCTCACTGTTGGGTATGAAGCTATGACCAATTGGGTTGGGCTGACTAGACACCATGTTTAGTGAGTGAGCTTAGTCATTGTGTTCCCTTAATAATTTCTATTTAAAGAAATCATTGTACTTGTAATTGGGGTGCAATAGGACATAAATGAAAACCTAATAGTTGCCCGTGTGGATGTTAGTAGTAGTTGGTGACCAAACCACGTTAAACCCTGTGTTGTTTATTTTCTGCAGTTGGTTCGTGATTATGTGTGTTGCTTCCACGTGCGTTTTTCCCATCAAGTGGCATCAAAGAGTGGTTCGTTTACACACTAGAGATCCGATCAACAAAAATTAATCGACGAGGCTTGAAAATTTCAACTGCAGCGGCGTCCCAAAGTTAGGGTTTCACAAGGTCTGCAGTAGCGTCCCAAAGCTAGGGTTTCATAGGGGCTGCAACAGCGTTCCAAAGCTAGGGTTTCACGGCGACTAAGGATTCGCAACAACCTAGATCTGCGACTCGCGATAGGCGCGCACATTAGGCGGTGCGATGTGTAGTAGTGTGGGTCGCGACAGGAATGGTGGCGAGTCGCGACGTTGTGCAGGTGCCTTGCTCGTAGTAGGGTTGTGTCCAGGCAGTGCGACAGAGAGCGCCAGTGCGGCGGCGGATTGTGTTTCGCGGCGAACAGGTGCAGGTGCTTGAGATGAGCAAGATGGCACAAAGGTGCAATGCGATGACAGTGACAGAAGATGTAGGGTGGCGCGTGCATTTTTCTGTCGGTGCAGCAGTGACGGTGCGGTGCTAGGCACGGGGTGTGACTGTTTTTTGCTGCGACACAGAGTTATGACAGTTCAGTTACTGAACACATTAATATTCGATCTTAGCTAGATTTACGTCAGTGGACATTAAGTTCGATGAAGAAGTTCAAGCTTTACTACTGCTATTGTCTTTGCCTGACAGTTGGTTCGGAACGGTTACAACAGTTACCAATTCAGCAGGATTCGATGGATTCACTTTTGAGAAGATTCGTGATCTCATTCTTGGCGAGGATGTCCGAAGAAGGAGTTATGGGGAATTATCTAGTGAATCACTATATGTCATCTGAGGTAAGAAAAATATCAAAGATAGTGGGAGTAAGAACAAAAGAAGGAGTCAGTCAAAGACTCGAGATTACTCAAGTGTAACATGTTGGAACTACAAGGAGGTGGGGCATTTCAGGAATCAATGCCAAAATGATAAACAAGTCAACATTGCAGAAGACTTCGTGGACGAGGACCTTTAAGTCTGTTGCGCGGATAATAGTGTGGATTTCTGGGTCATGGATTCTGGTGTTTCATTTCATGTTACCCAAAACAGTGAAGCATTGCAGAATCTAGTTATTGGAGACTTTGAAAAGGTAAGACTAGCACACAAAAAAAACTCTTGATGTTACGGGCATGGGTGACATAGTGTTGAAGACGCCAGTCGATTTCTGGACTTTGAAGGATGTCAGAGTTGTTCCAAGCTTAACGAAAAGTGTGATTTCTGTTAGGTAGTTGGACGAACAGGAACATGAAGTGAAGTTCGGAAATTAGAAGTGGAGATAGTGTTGAAGACGCCAATCGATTTCTGGACTTTGAAGGATGTCAGAGTTGTTCCAAGCTTAACAAAAAGTGTGATTTCTGTTAGGTAGTTGGACGAACAGGAACATGAAGTGAAGTTCGGAAATCAGAAGTGGAAGGTCATCAAGGGAAATCTTGTCATGGCCCGTGGAAGAAAGAGAGGTTCGTTGTATATGGTCGGATTACCGTCTGAGGGAGTGATCGTCCCGGTTCGGAAGATAAACAAAGTCCGGTTCATAGAATCTCATGGGCAGAAGAGGGTTGCCTTTACAAGAGAGAAACCCAGAGCCACATGTCAGAAGTACTTATGGCAGTGGGAGCACAAATCGTGTTTCAGCTGAGGTCCCAGGTCCCTAAACGACAGTGGGTTAGGAAAACTAGTATTCCAACTGTTGAAACTTCTGCAGAAAATTTCTTGTTGAATATGGAGAGTGTTTGTTCTCAGGTTGTTCCAAGATTCGACAGTTCTTGCAAGTGGGAGCCGGTAGGAACAGAGAACGGGTCAGTGATTGACGTTTTTTAATGAAGTCTTCAAAATGATTAAGAAGGCTGGTGGCAACTAGAGGTGGAACATTGAGTTCTGTCGATAGATTACAGAAGTACATGTACACAGTTGAAGTGCAAGTGAACATTGTTTCGTGGCTTCAAGTGGGAGATTGTTGGGTATGAAGCCAAGACCATATGGGTTGGGCTGACTAGACACCATATTTAGTGAGTGAGCTTAATCATTGTGTCCCCTTTATAATTTCTATTTAAAGAAATCATTGTACTTGTAATTGGGGTGCAACAAGAAAGAAATGAAAACCTAATAGTTGCCCGTGTGGATTTAGGTTGCAGTTGGCAACCGAACCATGTTAAATCCTGTGTTGTTTATTTTTTGCAGTTGATTCGTGATTATGTGTGTTGCTTCCGCGTGCGCTTTTCCCATCACTCACTTACTTGATCATCAAAGTGTGATCAACAGATAGAGTTCTCTCTGTCCTAACAGAGCCACGTTCCAGTGCTACGAGAAGACGCATAATAGAATCTAAAGGAGACAGGTTAAAAACTGAGCTTTCCATTCAAGTTAACTTGCGAGAAAGTCAACTAGTAAGAACATAATTTAAAAACATATTTTCTTAATTAAATATGATTTTGTCTTCTCATAGGTTCTCTATATTTTGACCGTTTTTTGGTTGAATAGACAGCTCAATTGATTTCTAATATTCTGACTTGGGTATCTATTCACCTATTAGTTTTAATCAGGATCATCTAACTTTGACAACGAATGATTATAATATTCTAGAGTTATAAACTTTGTATGCTTTTTAGAATATCTAAATAGAACTTCTCCATCGTTTATTAGTCAAATTTTCCAATATGAAGCATTAAAAATTAAAAAGGTGAAAATAAAATAGGTTGAACTAATGTTCTTTCCTAATTTACAGGGAGTTATTTTAGAATAGGTGTAATATAAATTTTATTATATAAAAATTAAATTATGTTCATTGCTTCAATCAAAAAGTGTTTGAATATTATTCTAGGCATTTCCGATAATGAATTATTTTTCCTCTCCATGTACCATTTTCTTGTGCTGTTATTAGGGTTGAAAATTTATGATAAATATCTTATAGTTTAATGAACTCATCCCATGATTACTTCTAATTAGAAGAATAGACAAGCTTTTTCTTTAATATTTTTCAAAAGTTTATAGAAGACTTTGAAAGACTAATCCTTATAGCTTAATAACTTGTCCGACGTCTGTTAGTATAGTTGTTTCTTAAGACTAAGAATCTTTTAGTACATGACGATACGGTGCACGTTGTAACAATTAAGGGATTTTTCAGGAAAAATTGTGTTTTTTACTTTGAAAAGATATTTTAGTTTGCTTGCCTTATAAACATGTTTCATAAAAAAGTTATTATTAAATAACAAAATGGGCAAATTTCTTACAAGATGCTATTTTTTAACCTTTGAAATAATCTCAAGCTACATAATATTTTTTTTATATTTTTTTATCAAAAAAAATAAATTAAATTAAAATTTAGATACTCCAATCCTTACAAAATCAGTATAAAATATCTATAAGCCTTACAATGCAGTGGTATACTGATATGATTCCAATAGCACAATATGAATGATTCTTGACATTCTTAGGAATTATCTTGAGTTGGATATGAGATAGGCACTTTCAGATAGAATTGGATCAAGGTTCTATGATCAAGAACTCACCAAGACTAGTACCAAAATCCAAACTCATATGGAAGTTCCATGTATTGTCAAATTGAACCGAACAAAATGGAAGAAAAGGCAAAGGCACCGAACAAAAAGCACAAGAACAGAATTGTACCGAACAAAAAGGCTAGAAATGAATGAAGAAGAAACAATAAAGAACAACAAAGTAGAAAATGAACCGAAGCAAAACACAAAGGAATTGAAAATGCTGAACAAAAAAAGTAAAGAATCAAGCTAAGACATGAACATAACAAGAGAAGGAAGGAAGGAGAAGAGAAAGCTCATGAAGATGGAGGAATGGTTGGATGATCACGCCACTTAGAGGATGGTGACTCCAAGATGAGTGTGCAAGCCGCCACTTGAGGTAACCATAGAACTCTCAAGATAAGACTAAGTGAGGAAGGCACAAAGCTCTCCAATGCTCTCTCAAAAATTGAGTATAGTTTCTCTAATCAAAATTCAAATCTGAAATGTACAAGCTAAGCACCTTTATTTATAGCCTAGAGGTGCTGAAATGCAAGGCAAATTAAATTCAAAATTCCCCCCAAATTCAGAAAAGTGGCACCAAGCACGAGGAAGGTGTGACTTCCTCTCTCACTTTGACACCTCCCTATTACTCCTACACCTCTCTACTAAACGCACACCCCCCTAAGACTCCTAACTAAAGACCTAAAGATGCTTTGACAAAAGAGGTTTCTTATGTTTCCCTCTAAGCACCTTCAAACAAGGAAATTACAAAAAAGAGAAAATAAACGTCCATTAGCTCCTAAAGCCTTGAACATGCTCCTTGTAAGCCTTTGAGGTGGGCTTTGAACTCCATGAGCATCCTCCATTTGAGCCTCAACCTCTTCTTGCTCTTGATGATTGGCCTCCATGTCCACTTGAGCTTGATCTCCATCATACTCCCCGAGTTGGAGAGAATTCGACCACGAATTCTGGAGACCTACAGAAAAAGGACTTAGATCACTGATATTAAAAGTATGACTACCTAAGAACGTATCAGGCATATCTAACTCATAAGCAGTATCATTAATCCTCTTTAGGACTTGGAAAGGTCCATCTCCACGAGGCATTAGTTTGGACTTCCTTTGAGTAGGAAAACGATCCTTCCTCAAATGAAGCCAAACCCAATCACCCTCCTCAAACAACAATGCTTTTCTCCTTTTATTGGCAAGTTCAGCATACTTGCCAACCTTCTTCTCAATTCTCTTCTTGATGTCTTTATGCAAAGTTTTCACAAAAGAAGCCTTTTCATCCCCATCTTTGTACAAGACATTTCCAAGAATGGGAATAGGAAGAAGATCAAGAGATGTTAAGGGGTTAAACCCATAGACAACCTCAAAAGGAGAATGTGAGGTGGTAGAATTTACTACACGGTTATATGCAAACTCAACATGGGGTAGTAAATTCTCCCACACTCTAGGATTCCCCGAAATAAAACATCTCAATAGTTGTCCCAAAGTTCTATTCACCACCTCGGTTTGACCATCAGTTTGTGGGTGACAAGTGGTAGAAAATAAAAGTTTAGTTCCAAGCTTGCCCCACAAGGTCTTCCAAAAGTGACTTAAGAACTTGGGATCTCTATCGGACACTATAGATCTAGGGATCCCATGCAAGCGAACCACTTCTTGAAAGAAGAGGTTTGCAATATGACATGCATCATCCACTTTGTGGCAAGGAATAAAGTGAGCCATCTTTGAAAAACGATCCACTACCACAAAAATGGAGTCCTTTCCCTTTGATGTCTTGGGTAAGCCTAAGATGAAATCCATAGATATGTCAACCCAAGGCATTGAAGGGATAGGAAGAGGAGTATATAAACCATGGGGATGCATCTTAGATTTAGCTTTGCGACAAGCTATGCATTTATCACACAAACTATGAACATGTTTATGCATATGAGGCCAAAAGAAATGTTCATGCAACACATCCAAAGTTTTAGCAACCCCAAAGTGACCCATTAAACCCCCCTCATGAGCTTCTCTAAGAAGAGATAATCTAATAGAGCTTTGAGGCACACAAAGACATTTTCCTTTAAAAAGAAAGCCATCTTGTATAAAAAAATCTTTGTGTCTTCCCTTAAGACACTCTTGATAGATGAGAGAAAATCAAGGTCATCATGATAAAGTTCCTTAATATGATCAAAGCCAAGATATTGAGAACTTAAAAGATTTAGCAAAGTATATCTTCTAGAAAGTGCAACCGCCACAATGTTTACTTTGTCTTGCTTATGTTTGATCACATAAGGAAATTGCTCAATGAATTCCACCCACTTAGCATGCCTCTTGTTAAGCTTGTTTTGGCTTTTCAAATACTTAAGAGATTCATGATCACTATGTATCACAAACTCTTTAGGAAAAAGATAGTGTTCCCAAGTAAACAAAGCCCTAACAAGTGCATATAATTCTTTATCATAAGTGGAATAATTGAGATGACTTCCCTTCAATTTCTCACTAAAGTAAGCTATGGGGTGGCCCTCTTGAAGGAGGACAGCCCCAATGCCTATGCTTGAAGCATCACACTCAATCTCAAATGTTTTAGTGAAATTAGGAAGGGCTAAGATGGGAGCATTAGTCAATTTTTCTTTCAAAGTTTCAAAAGCTTTTTGTTGTGCTTCTCCCCATTGAAAAACCACATCCTTTTTCACTATATCATTGAGAGGTGCAACAATGGTACCAAAGTTTGGTACAAATCTTCTATAGAAAGAAGCAAGTCCATGGAAACTTTGGACTTCATTCAAAGATTTCGGTGTAGGCCAATTTTGAATGGCCATCACCTTTGTTTTGTCCACATGGACCCCTTTGCTACTCACAACAAACCCTAAGAATTCTATATGATCAAGAGCAAACATACATTTAGCAAGATTAGCATACAAATGTTCCTTTCTAAGGGTTTCTAAAACTTGCCTAACATGCAACCGATGGTCATTCAAAGATAAGCTATAAATGAGTATATCATCAAAGTAAACAACAACAAACTTACCAATGAAAGGTCTAAGAACATGATGCATGAGGCGCATGAAGGTACTTGGTGCATTAGTTAAACCAAAGGGCATAACTAACTACTCATACAAACCAAAGTTGGTCTTAAAAGCCGTCTTCCATTCATCACCCGGTTTGATACGGATTTTTGAACCATGCAATTCATCCAACAAATCATCAAGCCTAGGTATGGGATGCCTATACTTAATTGTAATGTTATTGATGGCCCTACAATCCGAACACATTCGCCATGTGCCATCCTTTTTAGGCACTAAGATGATAGGCATAACACAAGGACTCATGCTATCTTGAACCCACCCTTTTTCAATCAAAGCCTCAACTTGTTGGCGAATTTCCTTGGTTTCACTTGGATTGGTCCTATATGCTGGACGGTTTGGTAAAGAAGAGCCCGGTATCAAATCAATTTGGTGCTCAATCCCTCTCAAAGGTGGAAGTCCTTTTGGAGGATCTTGAAACACATCTTGAAACTCTTATACCAAATTTTCCAAACAATGAGGACTATCAACAAGTGGTTCTATCTTAAGAGTTCTAGGGATGACTAAGAAAAGAGGATGATGAGCCATTATTTCCCTTTGAATCTCATGCCTAGAAACAAGAAGTGTAGGCTTAAAACTCTTATATTTTTTTTATCTTTTTTACCTTTTTCACTCTCCCTTTTTTTTTTTCATGATGATTTGGTCCTCATGGACTTCTCTAGGAGAGAGAGATTTTAAAGTATCCTTGTGACCATGGAAATCAAAAGAAAGTTTGTTGGTAAAGCCATCATGAAAAACTTTTCTATCAAATTGCCAAGGCCTTCCCAAAAGAACATGTGTAGCTTCCATGGGCACAACATCACATAATACCTCATCTTTGTATTTTCCAATAGAGAAATGGATGAGGACTTGTTTATTCACAACAATTTCTCCTACTTCACTAAGCCATTGTAATTTGTAGGGCTTTGTATGAGAGATAGTAGGCAATCCAAGCTTATCTACTACTCTTGTACTAGCCACATTAGCACAACTACCCCCATCCACTATCAAAGAGCAAATGTTGTTTTGAATAAGACATCTTGTATGAAAAATATTTTCCCTTTGACTTTCATCAAAAGGTTGTGAAACTTGGCCAAGAAGTCTTCTCACAACTAACAAATCCCCTTCAAGTGGACACTCACTCTCATCCTCACTAGACGCCCTAGATGGTGAAGAATGCCTAGGTGAATCCGATTCATGCTCACTCATAACAATGGCATTATGCACAAACATATTCCTTTTAGAAGGACAATTAGCCGCAATGTGACTATAACCCATACACTTAAAGCATTTCTTACTAGACGATCTAGTTGGGGATTTAGGCCTAGAAGTAGATGGCTTAGGTTCCTTGGGTTTGAAAGAAGAATCTTTAGAAGGAAATTTTGAAAAAGACTTTTTGTTCCTCCAAGAATTGTTGTAGTAACCATCATTGGGAGCATTTTTGAAAGAATTTTTATTAGCAAGTTGGGCTTCCACCTTCATTGCAAGATGAACTAAAGAACCCAATGAAGAATACACTTGCAACTCAACAACATCTTGAATATCCTTCCTTAGACCACTCACAAACCTAGCAATCATAGCTTCCTCACTTTCCTCTAATTCAATTTTAAGCACAAGCGTTTCTAACTCTTTGTAATATTCATCCACATTTAGCGTGCCTTGTTGAAACCGTTGGAGTCTCAACATGAGGTCTTTCCTAAAATGTGGGGGCACAAACCTAGCGCGCATTTGATCCTTTAAAGAGTTCCAAGAGTCCACGAGAGGACCCTTGTGATAGATAATGTCCTTTACAACACCATGCCACCATTTCATGGCATAATCACTAAACTCTAAGGTGGCTAGCTTAAACTTGTGCTCATCTTGGATCTCATGGATCTCAAATATTTGTTCACACTTAGCCTCCCAATCTAAATACACATTAGGATCACTAGAGCCATTGAAACAAGGAAGCTTGACCGAAGGTAGCCTAGCCTTTGCATCTTGGTAGTAGCCATTTCCATGGTGATGTCTCTCCCCTTGGTTGTGATGTCTATGTCCATGGTATTGGGGTGGAGTTCGCCTTCTCCTATGGTCCTCTTCACGGCCTACATCATTTGAAGAACCTCTTGAAGAAGGTCTATGTGAATGATCCCCATCATGGATAGAGTGAGATGGCCTAGCTTGTTGCACCTCCATCTTTTGCAATTTCTCTTCCAAACGCCTAATGGTGCGTTGAGCTTCATGCAATTCACCAAGGACCGAAGCTTTGGAAGGAGAGTGCTGCTTGTAAGATGCACCACTTGAATAGCCAGCCATTTGCAAATGAAAAACAGCAAACACATAAAAACAACAAACAAGTTAAGAAACAAAGTTAGCAAAAAAATGAATTTGGCAACCAAATTGCCGAAGTGAATTTGGCCAGAAAAAGAAGTCACTCTCAAAGAAATAATGTCCCTACACCAAGCTGATCTTGAGGTCTAGGAATCCTCAAATGAAAGATGTCAAAGCAAGGCACACCAATCTCAAAGCCAACCACAACAAAACCAATGAAGCAATAAAGACAAACAAGAAAAGGTATAAACAATAAAAGGCTATAACAAAAGGAAAACTAGATGTAAGACAAACTCAGAGATTAAAGAACAATAGACAAACAAGAAAATAAGGAACTCAATGAAAAAGTAGGCACACAAAAGAATACCTAAAGAAAAGCACTAGAGTAGATGAAGAAAACAAAATAAGCTACTGGAAAAATAATTTTTATGCAAACTGTGCTTGATGTTCACTGATTTAAATTGAACGATATAAAGCGAACTGGATTATGAAATTTAAACCACAGAAACTTCAAGATCTTAGCTCAAAAATGGCACTGGAATTACGCAAAAACAGTAAGCCAATTAATTGAGATAAATGTTTCAAAATCGCTGCCAGATTACCGTATTTTTTTCGGCAGAATTGTACACTTTTTGTATTTTATTTATCATTTTTTGTGTACTTTGAATTTTTGAGTACTTCTTTTTTCTACTCTTTTCTAACACTTTGAAGAACACAAATCCAGAATTTCAGAATTTTCCAGTGAGTAAATCAATTGCAATAAGGAAAACATTAAGCACGTTTTCAGAAAACAGAGGAATCCTAATAGGAATGAAGAACAAAATTAAGAACTAGCAAAGACATAATGGAAAATGATGTATAGGAACTTGTATAGGTCTAAAATACAAGTATGAACTCAATTCTAAAACAGAAAATGCACAAAGGATCAAATATCAAACTCAGAAAATTATATGACACCAAAGCAAGAAACAAAAATTCAATAAAAGTACTATAAGAAGTGATGACAATTATGGAAAAACAAGACTAAGACAAAACTTGTATGGATTCAAAAAGGAAAATACTCAAACATATGATAGGCAACATAAAGAAAACAGCAATAAAACTCAAATAAGCCTAAAACAGAAATGTAAATTGCAAGAAATTAAAGAGCTCTTGAAATAAAGTGCAACACAACTCAAAAATTAAACAAGAACACACCTAAACTCATGATACCACATGATATGATTCCAATAGCACAATATGAATGATTCTTGACATTCTTAGGAATCATCTTGAGTTGGATATGAGATAGGCACTTTAAGATAGAATTGGATCAAGGTTCTATGATCTAGAACTCACCAAGACTAGTACCAAAACCCAAACTCATATGGAAGTTCCATGTATTGTCAAATTGAACCGAACAAAATGGAAGAAAAGGCAAAGGCACCGAACAAAAAGCACAAGAACAGAATTGTACCGAACAAAAAGGCTAGAAATGAAGAAGAAACAATGAAGAACAGCAAAGTAGAAAATGAACGGAAGCAAAACCCAAAGGAATTGAAAATGCCGAACAGAAAAAGTAAAGAATCAAGCTAAGACATGAACATAACAAGAGAAGGAAGGAAGGAGAAGAGAAAGCTCATGAAGATGGAGGAATGGTTGGATGATCACACCACTTAGAGGATGGTGACTCCAAGATGAGTGTGCAAGCCGCCACTTGAGGTAACCATAGAACTCTCAAGATAAGACTAAGTGAGGAAGGCACAAAGCTCTCCAATGCTCTCTCAAAAATTGAGTATAGTTTCTCTAATCAAAATTCAAATCTGAAATGTACAAGCTAAGCACCTTTATTAATAGCCTAGGGGTGCTGAAATGCAAGGCAAATTAAATTCAAAATTTCCCCCCAAATTCAGAAAAGTGGCGCCAAGCATGAGGAAGGTGTGACTTCCTCTCTCACTTTGGCACCTCCCTATTACTCCTACACCTCTCTACTAAACGCACACCCCCCTAAGACTCCTAACTAAAGACCTAAAGATGCTTTGACAAAAGAGGTTTCTTATGTTTCCCTCTAAGCACCTTCAAACAAGGAAATTACAAAAAGAGAAAATAAACGTCCATTAGCTCCTAAAGCCTTGAACATGCTCCTTGTAAGCCTTTGAGGTGGGCTTTGAACTCCATGAGCGTCCTCCATTTGAGCTTCAACCTCTTCTTGCTCTTGATGATTGGTCTCCATGTCCACTTGAGCTTGATCTCCATCATATACCATCTAAGCAAAACAGAGTTCTGCATTACAGTTTACAAAAAACTTTTATTATCTCTACCTGCACCAGGAAAACCAGAGATCCAAGAATTTTGATTTGATTCCACCAGGGCTTAAACACCTTCATATTAGTTCTCTCCTTGCTGCACCACCTTATTTCTTCTCTTCTATTTCTTTTATTGCAATCAGCTTCTTCACTGACTTAATCATAATGTCATATTTCACATGTGAGACCAATGATGTTCTTTGATAGTCATGAGAGGTGATATTTTTTGATAAATCACTTAGTTCAATTTTATACAACTTACTTTGGTAATAAGGATAATGAATATTGTGATGTTTTTTTTTTTACTACATTGGTCTATGATAAAGAAAATATTATATCCACTATCACATAAACTCCCTTATGCTAAATAGATTTTGTTTGAAACCTACTACAAAGACATTATTTATAGATGGGAAAGGGTGCATGTCTATTCTTTCAACACTAACAATATTCCTATCCAGCTGCCTTAAGACAGGTTCATGAAGCAAAAGAACCAATTGCACAATTAACCAATATCTCCATCGATGATTGCTCCTGGTCCATGACCTTCCAGGACTAAGAAGACGCAGAAGGCCATCAAGAAAGGCAAGGGAAAAAATAGTGTATGCTACCATTGCAGATGAAGAGGACCAAATGAGTTTGCAGTTTAAGAAAGTTATAAAGAATCTGTAGATAAAGACCACACAATAAGGGTGGGCAAAAATTCCAATTATAATAAAACTGTTCTATTTTTACATTGATCCATTCCATTTAATATCCATTTGTTTAAATTTAGTTTTTATAATGATCCACATTTTATCAATTTTATGGATCAGATATCCATTTTACTTAAATGGATTTTAAAATCTAGAAAATCCAGATTGGAAAAAAATCCAGATTTCCAATCTGTATTTAATTTCTTTTCACCGTATGACCTTCAGTAACTTTTTCACGTGCATATACTTCTCCATTCTTCTTCCTTTTTCATTTATACTTTATTATCCTTTTTTTTAATTCTTAGAATAATTTATTTATATTATTGTTATTTTCTTTTGTTAAAACTAAAGTTCTTTGTATAAAAAAAACTTAAAGGCCACAAAATCATATATTAATTTTTTTTTAAAATTGTTTGGATTTTTTACTTTTTTTTTCACAGACCATTTTTTTATTTTATTTTCTTCATTTAAGTATTGCATAGATTTTCAGTTATCTCCATGTATATACACTTGAGAGGGACCATATGCAAACAGTAATATACCAAAACAAATTATCAAAAAATATATTTACATTTAAAGGATATTCTATACAGTAAAATATAAATTCAATGGTTGATTTTTACACTCATTACTTTAGTAATAAAATTAAAAAAAAAATCACCAATTTTATGTCTAGTTTGTAATTGTATACAATTACTTTTTCTGTATCACTGAAACTGTAATGTTATTAAGTTATAATTTTATTATATTTTCTTAATATTTATATGATATTAATTTATTTACATATTATTATATTAATATAATAGTAAGTTTTTAGAAAATATAGATTTAATTTAAAAATCCAATTTAATTTATCTTTTTTATAAAAATATGGATTTAAATTTAAAATCAAATTTTTGGATTTGGATTGGATATGAATTAAATTTTACAAAATCCAATCCATGAGTGCAGTTTTGTATCTGTAAGCTTTCAGACATTTATGAATAAAATATGACAATTTTATATTCAAACATTTATTTATGTTTTGAGAAAAAGGAAGAATTACTAGAACCGTAGTTATAATTTTTGATATTACTAAATTATAATTTTATGATATTTTTTGGATATTTATATAATATTAATTTTTTTTGCATAATTTTATATTAATATTATAAGTTTTTTAAAAAAATATAAATTTAAAATTCAATTAATTATTTTTATAAAAATATGGATTTGGATTTGATTTGAATTGGATTTGGATTTATAAAAATCCAAATTGATTTATAGAAAAATATGGATTTGGATTTAAAATCCAATCCAAATATTTGGATTTGGATTATGTAAAAAATTCAAATTAGTTTTATAAAAAATATGGATATGAATTTAAAATCCATTCCAAATATTTAGATTTGGATTGGATTTGGATCGGATTTTTCAAAATCCAATCCATGACCACCCTTCCCATGCACTAATGATAGAAGTGTCAAGATTTGGACATTTGTCAACAAGTCAAGGCACTTCCTCCAAATATTCCTTATTTCAATGTGCCTTAGAGATATATTGAAGAAGGCATTAGGAAGATTTTTCTTCAACAACTTTTGTAGAACCATGCACTTGTTGTATAAGAAGATGAGCTACAAAGTCTTTCCATCGGTGAAAGCTTCAAGAGGACGTCGACAGAAGTTGAAACTATCGATGCATGGAAATAGAAGAAGTTCACTAACTCTCATAAAATGGTGTTATCTTCTAATGCATCTCACATTGAAAACTGCTTGAAAACATTTAAAGATTTGTATTTTATACACCTTGCTCAAGCATGTTCACAACGATGTCAAGATGCTATTTCTTCAAGAACCAGGTTTTGGATTCAGGAAGATATTGATTAGAATTCCTGATGGAGTTGTAGTTGAAGTTTAATACAACCTTTACGAGACAATGTTAATTAGATGCTATCCAACAAGAATAGAAGAGGAAGCTTAAAGAGGATTTGAAGACAAGAGCTAAGCAGAAAAAATCGTAAGCTAAAACACTATAATGAAAAAAGGGGGAGAATAATTAATTAAAGCTCTTCTAGACATTTTAATAGATATTAATCATCATGGTCTCATATCGTCATATTTCTAATAACATGAGCTTTCAGTACGCATTATCGGTTGCTCTGTCTTTTGCCTTGATATCATAATTTTTTTTTAAAAATGTTTATTGATTTATAGTTCTGATTATTTTTCATTTAACTAAAAAGATATTGTTGACACTTAGATGGTCTAACCAATTTAGAATTACTAGACCATTCCTTATGAGATGTTTTGGTGCTAAGAAATATTGATTGTGATTCGTACATGGGTATAAACTTCTAATGTTTTATGCAAGTTATAGTTGATCATACCTTTTAGAGGTTAACAACGTATGCCAGATGATATTTTATATAATTATATTAAACACTAAACATACTTTATGTAATCGATTGTAATAATAAAACACATTTATATATATAACTAAAACGAAAGTATATTTGGTAATTTTATATCTTAAAGTTGGAAAAAATTACATAAACTGTTAATACAAGTCATATATATATATATGAAAGGAAAAAAAACAGGAAACAAGTTAAATGGTTCAATCTTTTATTACATATATTCAAATTATTTCTATGTTAAACTTTGCAATGCAATTGCAACCTTTCAATTTGTCATGCAACATTGATTTTAAGTAATTCGCAAAATGTTACTATATCAAATATTTATTTGAAGTCTATATATAGAGCAATAGTGATATTCATCATGAAGATTATATAAGAAGACTCAAATTTTAAGAGAAAAATACACAAAAATGCTTATGAGAGATACAAGGTTGAATATTTTGTCTAATGGTTCTAAGTTTTTCTAGGAGGGCTAAAGGCTTTGTATTCTTTATTTTGGGAATTACTTAGTGAACCTAAATTGTTTTTTATTTGAAAGTTTCTTTATTATAATCTTTTAAGATTTTAATAAGAAAAAATTGAGATTGATTAACTAAGAGTGATTTATATACTTGCATTAATTAGGAGTGATTTGCGTTGTACAATCTTCTTTACTTACCTTTTTTTTATTTTTTTCAAATTGTATTCAATTGATATTAAAATTTTACTTTAATATCTAAATTTTATAAAATAAAAAAGAAATAATGTGATTAACAAATAAAAGATTAAGACCAAACATATTAAAATTTTAAAAAGCTAAAAAGGAAAAAGTTAGAAAAAAAGGAAGTCATGCATGGAAGCATAACTTCCAAAAGAAATAATAAGTGGTACTCTCTTTTACAACTTCTGTATGGAAAAAATTGAAATATTAATTTTCTTATCTAGACCTAAAGTTTTTGAAAAAAAGAATAATGGTTGTCGCTGTTATCTTCCTCATTGACTATTTGGTTTAATAGGAGATGTAAATGACGATCACATAACCAATAAGGCCAATTTATAAGTAGTAGCCATCTTTGCGGTTGGCTTCTAGTTCTTAGATGTTACTAACAGCGCAGAGAATTTGAATGAAGCAACTGAAAGATGTTAATACAACTCCAACAAGGAGCAGTGTCGAAGAAACAACGGAAGTGAAGGGTGCTTTGGAAGAAAGAACTCCACGTTCGCGTGTGATAAGGGCATACATTGATGGCAGCGGCAACGTGTGCAAGATAGGTGAGCACGAATTCGGGACAGATGTAGGTGCGGGAAGCAAGGCGGGAATGGGAGACACGGAGGAGACGTTCCAAGGAACAACACAATATACAAGGAGCTAAGTTTAGACAATCATAATTTCCATAATTGTCCGTATGATAGTGCTGTTAGGAATTGCAATAGGATTTTCTGGTTGAAAAATAACATACACAAGCCATAAGAATTTGGAAGATGGAAAGAAAATAGAGTTTTCATGTACAAGAGAGGAGGATGCAGTTATAGGACACATTCAAGCAATGGAGGTTAGGGACAATGTGATGGAAGAAGCCCAAGCCCATGATAGAAGAAGCCCAAGCCCAAGCCTAAATACAAGTTCAAGCTTCAGCTCAAGCCCAACAAATAGAAGATCTGGGCCAACTAAGCATCATTGAATGTCTTTTTTGTAATTATTTGAGTAGTTTTTTAGTAGAACATAAAGGGAGGTGTAGATATAGATATAAGAGGTGCAAATGTATAAAGATAAGTCACATCTTCCATGTGACATAAAAAGAAGGTGTAGGTGTAGATTTAGGAAGTGTCAAAGAAAGAAACCAAGTCACACTTCCCTTGTGACTAGGAATTGGTTCCAAATTCAAATGCTTCTCATTTGAATTTCCCTCCACTTTCATTTGAATTTTCAGCCCTCTAAACACTATAAATAAGAAGGCTTGGCTCATGTAATTTCAAGATTAATGATATGAGTGAATTGCTGCCAAATTTGTGTCAATCTCACTCTTAGTCTCCTACCTCTCTAGGATAGACAATTGATCTTCAATCCTTCACTCTACCAAGTGAGATGGCCTCACCACTCACTCTCCACACATGACATGCACCTTCAAGGAGTCCACACCTCTTAGGAGATCCTTGCACGCCTCATCCATAGCTTCCGCCACCATCAATTTCAAGTTTCAAATCAACATGAAAGCACTCTTCCATCATTTGGTATCTAGAGCCATGGTGATGGAGATAAAGTAAGAGAGGATTTCACTAATGGAGGAAGAGGCCATCCACCCAAGCATTTAAAGTTCTTCCTTCTAGTCTTCTCAAAAATTAAAGAAGAATTAAATAAAGAGAGGACCAAGCCTAAAGCCAACAAGAAGACTACAAGCATTCAAGAATGGGCTCCAATTAATATCTCTCTTTATAGTTTCTTTTGTATAAATTTGTAAATAATATAGAATAGCTTTAGGATGTGCTAAGGAGGGAAACCTTAAAGACACCTCCTTTGTATAGCACTTTAGGCGCTAGTTTTAGGAAAAATCTAGAAATGTGTCTCTTCACACTCCTTTAGGCGCTAAAATAGAAGGAGTTGGAAGGTGACCTTTCAAAAGCTTCTCTTGTACTTTGAGACCAGCCCTCTCTATTATAAAAGGGGTGCTTAAGTCTTTGAAATAATAAGATTGACTTTGTGAGTAAAGAACCTCTCCCAAATTGGTGAGTGAATTGAGAGAGGCTTGTGTCTTCTTCTCTTCTAGTCTTATCTTGAGTGAATTCTTGGGCTCTCAAGTGGCGGCAACAACACTCACTTGAAGCCAACCATCCTTCAAGTGGCGTGCACATTCCAAGAGCTTCATCCACATAAGTCCATTTTCCCTTCATTCCAAATTACCCATTTTTGTTCTACTTGTTTGTTTTCACTTTCAATCGGTGCATTGCCTTACTCAAAAATTGAAGATAGGCGCCAACATGGGGCATTGCCTTATTCAAAAATTGTAAATCTTCCTAGTTTAAGTGGTGTTGATGATGGTAATGTGTATTTAGATTGGGAAGCTAAGGTTGACCATATTTTTCATGTGTATAAGGTCCAAGATGACCATAAACTTAGGATAGTTTCTTTATCCTTTTTGGACTATGCCAAATAATGGTGGCATAGCATTGTAATGGACATTATATATAGCAAGAGACCTCCCGTGGTTTTTTGGAATGATTTGAAAGAGTGTATGCACGCGAGGTTTGTTCCTCCTTCTAGGAAGGAACACTTGTTGAAGTTCCAAAGGCTTCCTCAAGGACATAGGACGGTAGATGCATACTTTAAAGATTTTGAAACAACTTTGACTAAAATGAATATGCATGCTAATGAAGAGTCAAAGATAAAATGGTTTGTACGTGGTTTAAAAAGAGATATTAGAGATTTTGTAGAATTAAATGAGTACTCTTCTTTAAAGAAAGTGGTCACCTAGCCATCAAGGTGGAATCACACGTTTTGAAAACAACTTTCAAAAATACTTATGGTTTCTACAACTCTTCTAGGAAGGATGCAAAAATTTATCCTTCTAATTTTTCCAAACAAACCACTTCTCAAAAAAAAGTTTCTACAACGAATTCTTCTATATCTCCTAAGTCACCTACCAAAACTTCAAAAATAAAATGTTTTAAATGTTTAGGTTTTGGGCACATAGCTCTTCATTGTCCACAAAAACAAACCTTAATGATAAACTAGGTAAAACAAGACCTAACTCAACCACCTACCATAAGTGACAATGAAAAAGACGATTTGCTTCTTTAGCCTGTTAGTATAGGGTACTTTGGTGCCATTTTTTTTTTGAAGGTTTGCTACATAATTCTGCAGCAATAATAGCTGTAACTCAAATTAAATTTTAGATAAGGTTCGATATACTTCTAAAGTGTCTTGGTTTAATTAAATTTATCTTTTATCAAAAAGAAAAGAAATAATGTAAATAGCATCAACCAAAGACATACAAAGAGAGAAAAATAACACTAAATGATTAAAAACATCGACTTAACATCCTACTATAAATGGACACTATGAACATTACTGTATTAGAATCACTTTATAAAACACCGCAACTAATGTCGGTTAATGTGACACAAGTCTTACACAGTAAAAAAAATTAATGTCGGTTAAATCAACATAAAATGATTAAAACACCGCAACTAATGTCACATTAACACTAAATGATTAAAAACATCGACTTAACATCCTACTATAAATGGACACTATGAACATTACTGTATTAGAATCACTTTATAAAACACCGCAACTAATGTCGGTTAATGTGACACAAGTCTTACACAGTAAAAAAAATTAATGTCGGTTAAATCAACATAAAACAAAGAAACTTTTTTATTTATTTAAAATTCAGTGAAAGTTAAATCGACACTAAATAGATAATAAAAAATAATGCTAGCGTTGCTGTGGGACACTATTATTTATATAAAATTAAATAAATAAATAAATTAAGTGTAGTTGTTGTGGGACAATACATGATGCTATGGGAGATTACGCTAGGAGGCAAAAATAAAGCGTGGGTTTTTTACCTATTTTCCTTTTGCTTTTGAATTGTGCTTATTTTTCTTTTGCTTTTGAATAAATGATGAAATGTTTCTTTCTTTCTTTATTATATGCTACTTTTTTTCCTTGTACAATTATCTCACTTTACAACCAAAAAACTAAAAAAATTATTGTTTTTCCTTCTCACTCTATTTCTCTTCCAAGACTTGTGCTTCAATCAATCAAAAAGAATCTAGTGTCCATCCGTATATTGAATAACCAATATATAATTTTAATAAATAGTATACTTGATTAAAATAGATAAATAAAACTATAAAACTACTGATGTTCACGGAGTTCACCTGATGGACAACACGCATGTGCTTCTTCCTCGCGCTGTTAGAACTCCCACCCCCGGCGAACCCATCGGCGATGGTGTTTATAACCTCGCGGCCTTTTCTACAATCGTCCATGGGAGGGTCATCCCTCCTTTCGCGACGCTCTCGGTGACGGTCATCGTCCTTGGGCCCTGAAAGGGTACAGTCCCTCTTCCTTGGTGCTTCCTCTCTACAGGGGGAGCGTCTAGTGGTGCGGCCGCCTTGCACAAAGCGGCGCAAGTGCCCGGCTTGAATCAACTCTTCTATTTTGTCCTTCAAGACTTGGCACTCTTCGGTCGAATGACCGGTGTTCTTATGGTACCGACACTTCTTGTTGCGGTCGACGTTGTCGAGATTAAGCATTGTCATTAATCCTCTTTAGGACTTGGAAAGGTCCATCACCACGAGGCATTAGTTTGGACTTCCTTTGAGTAGGAAAACGATCTTTCCTCAAGTGAAGCCAAACTCAATCACCTTCATCAAATAACAATGCTTTTCTCCTTTTATTGGCAAGTTCAGCATACTTGCCAACCTTCTTCTCAATTCTCAACTTGATGTCTTTATGCAAATTTTTCACAAAAGAAGCCTTTTCATCCCCATCTTTGCACAAGACATAATCAAGTATGGGAATAGTAAGAAGATCAAGAGGTGTTAAGGGATTAAACCCATAGACAACCTCAAAAGGAGAATGTGAGGTGGTAGAATTTACTACACGATTATAAGCAAATTCAACATGTGGTAGTAAATTCTCCCACACTCTAGGATTCCCGGAAATAAAGCATCGCAACATTTTTCCCAAAGTTCTATTTACCACTTCGGTTTGACCATCAGTTTGTGGGTGACAAGTGGTAGAAAATAAAAGTTTAGTACCAAGCTTACCCCACAAGGTCTTCCAAAAGTGACTCAAGAACTTGGAATCTCTATCGGACACAATAGTTCTAGGAATCCCATGTAAACGAACCACTTCTTAAAAGAAGAGGTTTGCAATATGACATGCATCATCCACTTTGTGGCAAGGAATAAAGTGAGCCATCTTTGAAAAACGATCCACTACCACAAAAATGGAATCCTTTCCATTTGATGTCTTGGGTAATCCTAAGATGAAATCCATAGAAATGTCAACCCAAGGCATTGAAGGGATAGGAAGAGGAGTATATAAACCATGGGGATGCAATCTAGACTTAGCTTTTCGGCAAGCTATGCATTTTTCACACAAAGTATGAACATGTTTATGCATATGAGGCCAAAAGAAATGCTCATGTAACACATCCAAAGTTTTTGCAACCCCAAAGTGACCCATTAATCCTCCCTCATGTGCTTCTCTAACAAGAGATAATCTAATGGAGCTTTGAGGAACACAAAGACGTTTTCCTTTAAAAAGAAAGCCATCTTGTATAAAAAAATCTTCGTGTCCTCCTTTGATACACTCTTGATAGATAAGAGAAAAATCAAAGTCATCATGATAAAGATCCTTAATGTGATCAAACCAAGAAATTGAGATCCCAAAAAAAATTATATTAATAAAGGTTAAGGTGCAATATTAACAAAAAATTTCTTGGCCCAAAGGGGATATAAAAAAAAATGGAATACTAATATAAAGGTTGGCTTTTTGGCCCTGGCTCCTAATTAACACAAACAAATGCCTCAATCATCTTCATGCTCTTTTATGATGCAACAAAAATAAAAATTAAGCAACCACAACTGTCAATTCATCAGTAAAACTCTCAAAACTGTTTAAGGTTCATACACTCACTTGGTTTAAATGGTCTCATTCCTTTTTGTCTTGTCATTATCTGTCCTAATCAATCATCCTGTTAAATTTTCATGTATCATAATGTTAACTACATTTGAATAGGGATTCAATCATATTTTCTTTTCCAACCTGTGTCTAATTCATCTCACTATTTAATATTTAAACACAAATTCTTTTTTCCACAATTCAAAATTAATATTCTAGTTCTTTTTTATTTGAAAAAATAAACAAACTAGAAAACAAACAAATTAAAACTGAAATTTAGTCAAGAAAGATAATTCAAGACTTAAAATTACCAAACTAATAAAACAGGAAATTTATTCAAAATAAGCAATAAAAACAAAGCAAACAAATAAGCAAATAAACAGAAAACAAAATAACCGAAAAATAAAATAAGAAAAAAATTCAAATAACTGAAAAGAAAAGAGAATTAGAGAGATAAGACCATATTTTTGTTCAATCCTCTCTTCTTAAGAAGTCATCCAGCATTTTGTTAAAATTTTTATCTACAGTCTTGCTTCATTTGCTGGATCTGCCCCCCTGAATAATAGAACCTGTCCCCAGGTCAAAAATACCTAACCTGCAAAATGATTAGGAGGCATAGGATTTTTTTTTTTTTATTATTATTATTTACTTTTTTTTTTAAATAAAATCAGCAAAGGTAATAAAACAACATAAAACTAAAATGTGGATTGGGTTGCCTCCCAGTAAGCGCTCGTTTAACGTCATCTAGCTTGACGCCTATTTATTTCAAGATGGACAACTCTCTTTGTTGCATCATGTTGTATGCATTTTTCCTCGTTACAATAACATCTTCAACCACACCATAAGGATCTTTGATGGATCTTTTTGCCAACTGCATCTTGGTGGGTTGAACCTCCAAATCGCCTAAATACAGTGCAGCCTTGTCCACAGATAAAGCACCTATAGACACGGGAAGATTAAAACCTCCTAAGTTCTTAGAATTTTGAAGCAAGTCCCTTTGAGTCATGACACTGCATCTAGCCTCCAACTCTCTATTTCTCTCTTCAATATAGCTCATATTCTTCAGAAATCTCTCAAATGTTGAATCTTGCTTCAGATTTCCTGCAAATTAATTCCTAGGGAGCAATTTGTCAAAGAATTTTCTGTCCTTCTCTGTTTTTGAAAGAGGATGAGGATATGATAAAACTTTTTCAAGAACACTTCTCTCCTTATTTTTAATTTTTTCTTCCTCACTTCTTTTCATTTCTCTCTCTAACTCCTTAGTCTCATCTTCTTTTTTAGCTATTACCTTATTGCAATGCTCTTTTGGGTTGGTTTGGTTGTCAACTGAAAACTGACCACTTTGTATTTCTTCAAATTGTTTAGCCATTTTTCCCATTTGGATCTCTATATTCCTGATCGTTGTCATGCTATTTTCTTCCATTATAGCAAGCTTTGTTAGGGCTTCTTCAACTTTACTCATTCTTTCAAGCATGGATGAATCCTCAACTTCAGATGAATTGTTCAGATAAGAACAGTGACCATTAGGATGATCACCTCCACAAAAATCACACATGATTGATTGACTTTGGCTTTGAGATGAATGCACAACATATAACTGTTGGGGCAATTTAGCCATTTGTGCGGTTAGTTGCCCAATCTGCTGTGTCAGAATTTTATTTTGAGCCAAGAATGCATCTTCTAACGACCCTTCCTTCTGAGTATTTTGTCTATCATGTTGGGCTTGATAATCAGTTGACACCAATGCAACAATAATCCTTTTCGCTTGTTCTACATCAAGAGCCATCATTGTGCCGCCAGCTGCAACATCTAGGAGCATCTTTGTGTTAGATCCGAGACCGGTGAAAAATATGCTCAGTTGAGCAATATCTTCAAACCCATGATTTGGGCATTTTCTAAGTAACATTTTAAATCTTTCCCATGTCTCACAGAATGATTCATCTACTCCTTGTCTGAACACAGAAATTTCAAACTTTGCTTTGATGTAGCGAGAAATTGGAAAAAATCTTTGCAGAAATTTTTCCTCTACCTCCTTCCAACTAGTGAGACTCTGATTTGGAAGTGATTTGAGCCAATCCTTAGCCTTTCCTGCCAATGTCAAAGAAAACAAACGCATATAAGCATTTTCAAGATCACTTGATTGAAAGCTCATTGTTCCCACCAATTCATAAAATGTACACAAATGTGAACATGGATCCTCATGATCCATTGCTTTGAATTGATGAGTAATGATGAGAGTGAGAAAATTAGGATTTATTTTCAAGGCCTTAGCGGTAGCAGGTATTGCGATACTAGAATAATGCCTTGGGCCTTGGTACATGACATAATCTCCAAGTGTCCTCTTAGGAGGTGGTGCTTGTTCTTCTGCCATATTGCTTTCTTTCTAAAACACATTAATGAAAAAAAAACAGAGTATTTTTTTTTTCTTTAAAAAAAAGTAAAATAAAAGAAAAACAAATCTGCAAAATAAAATAAAAATAAAACAAAAACAAAAATAAAACACTAAAATGACGTTAAGAGAAAAATAACAAAAATATTAAAAAAAAAATATACCGATAAAACCAAAAGTAAAAACAGAATTAAAGAAAACACTTAAAAACAAGAAATCACGTACATAAAAATAAAAAATAAAAATAAAATAAAATAAAGCTAAACAAGAATAAAACTGAAAAGTATAATTATAAACAACTAACAAAATTTCTAACTAACTTACGTAAAAATAATTAATTAAAACAAATAAATAATAACTACGTAAACCTAAATAAAACTACCTACAAATAAACTACGTAAACTAAACCTAAAAGCAAAAAAAAAAAAACGAAATAAAATTTAAGAAAACAAAACAAAATTAAAATCAAAATAAAATAAAATCAAAATAAAAACCAACTAACATAAATAACGTAAAGAAAAAAATAAAAACAATTTTTTTTTTTAAAACAGGAAATCTATAAATTAAAATAAAATAAAATCTATAATGAAATAAAATAAACAAAATCAAAACAATTAAAATATTTACAATATTTAGGAAATTATACTCAACAAATTAAACTTGTTCCCCGGCAACGGCGCCAAAAACTTGATGACTTTTTACGGCAAGTGCACCGCGTTTGTCAGAAGTAATAATTGTCCCTAAGGACGGATATCGATCCCACAAGGAACAGTGAATTATCAAGTACAATAATCGCTAAATATAGAACAAAACAACTAAAAGTGTATTGAAAGTGGTTGTGTTGGCGATGATCAATAAGAAAACAGACAAAGAATTAATTGTTTCAATTGGAAAAATAGGGATTAGGTTTCATCTCTCTCACTCTCGTGTATTTTGATTAGCATGTCAATATTAAGTTCTTTAATTGAAATTGATGCCCGTATAAAAATCATTTATATCGATTCCTCGCATATAAAATCCTTAAGAATGTTCCCTAACTATCGATCCCTCGCATAATTATAAGAACAACTTAGAACGAAGCTCAGACGTTTAATAGCAATTAACATTTCAAGTCTATTCCTAGCACTCAAATATGTTAAGTATTGTTGTTTAGGTCCGAACCCTAAAAATACCTCCCGGTCAGATTTAAGATTCTCAATTTGTCACGAAAAATTAAAAGTAAAACAACAATACCAATAATCAATCAAGAACTGAATATTAATATATAAAATATCACCTCAATACATAAGAGTTTGAGCAGATTACTCCCAATGCCAAAGGGTAGAGTTAGCCACGCATACTTCTATCACCTTTCATTCTCCCAATTGGGTTACAATTCACTCTATGGTGTTTTCCTCTCAATCTGGAACACTAAGGTTGAGCCTCTAGCCCTCTATTTATCCTAGATTTCTAGGGTTAGGTTGTTTATTGTGTCGTGCTAATGGGCTAAATGATAAAACATAAAAAAGGCCCAATCTTTCTTTGCATCTTTTTCCATTCTAGGACCTTCTATCTTTATCTTTTTAGCTCAAATCATTCATCTTTAATCCAAATCTCCAATCTTCCTTAGAAATATGCAATTAACACCAAATTTGGGAATAAAATACTCTTATTCAAATAAAGATCATAAAAAATGTAAAAAGGTATAAATTCATAAATTAGGGATTATTTTATATGTAAATTAGCAATAAATCCTCATAAGTGCCTATATTTTAATATGAAATATTACTGAAATTAGACACTTATCAATGATCACTATGAATCACAAACTCTTTAGGAAAAAGATAATGTTGCCAAGTAAACAAAGCTCTAACAAGTGCATACAATTCTTTATCATAAGTGGAATAGTTGAGATGACTTCCTTTCAATTTCTCACTAAAATAAGCAATGGGGTGGCCCTCTTGAAGGAGAACAGCCCCAATGCCTATACTTGAAGCATCACATTCAATCTCAAATGTTTTAGCAAAATTAGGAAGGGCTAAGATGGGAGCTTTAGTCAATTTTTCTTTTAAAACATCAAAAGCATTTTGTTGTGCTTCTCCCCATTTAAAAACCACATCCTTTTTCACTATATCATTGAGAGGTGCAGCTATGGTACCGAAGTTAGGTACAAATATTCTATAAAAAGAAGCAAGACCATGGAAACTTCGGACCTCATTCACATTTGTAGGCGTAGGCCAATTTTGAATAGCCACTACCTTAGCTTGATCCACATGGACCCCTTTGCTACTCACAACAAACCCTAGGAATTCTATATGATCAAGTGCAAACATACATTTAGCAAGGTTAGCATACAAATGTTCCTTCCTAAGGGTTTCCAAGACTTGTCTAACATGCATCCTATGGTCACACAAAGACAAACTATAAATGAGGATATCATCAAAATAAACAACAACAAACTTGCCAATGAATGGTCTTAAAACATGATGCATGAGATGCATGAAAGTACTTGGAGCATTAGTTAAGCCAAATGGCATAACTAACCACTCATACAAACCAAAGTTGGTCTTAAAGGCCGTCTTCCATTCATCACCCGGTTTTATACGGATTTGATTGTAGCCACTTTTAAGATCAATCTTTGTAAAATTTTTTGAACCATGCAATTCATCCAACAAATCATCAAGCCTAGGTATGGGATGCCTATACTTAATTGTAATGTTATTTATAGCCCTACAATCCGAACACATCCTCCATGTGCCATCTTTCTTAGGGACAAGGATGATAGGCATAGCAGAAGGGCTCATGCTATCTTGAACCCAACCTTTAGCAATTAATTCCTCAATTTGTTGGCGAATTTCCTTGGTCTCACTTGGATTGGTCCTATAGGCCGGACGATTGGGTAAAGAAGATCCCGGAATTAAATCAATTTGGTGCTCAATCCCTCTCAAAGGTGGAAGGCCTTTTGGAGGATCTTGAAACACATCTTGAAACTCCTTTACCAAATTATCCAAACAATGAGGACTATCTACAAGTGGTTCTAACTTAAGAGGTCTAGGAATAGCTAAGAAGATAGGATTGTGAGCCACTATATCCCTTTGGACCTCATGCCTAGAAATAAGAAGCGTATGCTTATGAATCTTTTCTTTTTCACTCTCCCTCTTTTTCTTCATAAGAATTTGGTCCTCATGGACTTCTCTTAGAGAGAGAGATTTTAAAATGACCTTGTGACCATGGAAATCAAAAGAGAGTTTATTGGTAAAGCCATCATGAAAAACTTTTCTATCATATTGCCAAGGCCTTCCCAAAAGAACATGGGCACAACATCACATAAATGAATGAGGACTTGCTTATTCACAATGATTTCGCCTACTTCACTAAGCCATTGCAATTTGTAGGGCTTTGTATGAGAGATAGTAGGCAATCCAAGCTTATCTACTACTCTTGTACTAGCCACATTAGCACAACTACCACCATCCACTATTAAAGAACAAATGTTGTTTTGACTAAGACATCTTGTATGAAAAATATTTTCCCTTTGACTTTCATCAAAAGGTTGTAAAACTTGTCCAAGAAGTCTTCTCACAACCAACAAATCTCCTTCAAGTGGACTCTCACTCTCATGCTCACTAGATGATCTAGAATGTGAAGAATGCTTAGGTGAATCCGAATCATGCTCACTCATCACAATGCCATTATGCACAAACATATTCCTCTTAGAAGGACAATTAGCCGCAATGTGACCATAACCCATACACTTAAAGCATTTCTTACTAGACGATTTAATTGGAGATTTAGGAATAGAAGTAGAAGGCTTAGATTCCTTAGGTTTGAAAGAAGATTCTTTAGAAGGAAATTTGGAAAAAGACTTTTTATTTTTCCAAGAATTGTTGTAGTAACCATCATTGGGAACATTTTTAAAAGTATTTTTCTTTGCAAGTTGGGCTTCCACCTTCATTGGAAGATGAACCAAAGAACCCAAGGATGAATACTCTTGAAGCTTAACAATATCTTGAATATCCTTCTTTAGACCACTCACAAACCTAGCTATCATAGCTTCCTCACTCTCATGCATATCTACCTTAAGCAAAAACGTTTCTAATTCTTTGAAATAAGCATCCACACTTAGCGTGCCTTGTTGAAACCGTTTGAGCTTCAACAATAGGTCTTTCCTAAAGTGTGGTGGCACAAATCTAAGGCGCATGCGTTCCTTTAAAGTGTCCCAAGAGTCCACGGGAGGACCCTTGTTATAGATAATGTCCTTTACAACACTATGCCACCATTTCATGGCATAATCAATGAAGTCTAAGGAGGCTATCTTAACTTTTTGATCTTCTTTGACCTCATGGACATCAAAGATTTGTTCACATTTAGCCTCCCAATCTAAGTACACATTAGGATCACTATCACCACTAAAACTAGGGACTTTTACAAAAGAAATTTTAGCCTTGGTTTCTTGGTGATATCCATCTTCACGGTAATGTCTATCTCCATGAGCGTGAGGTCTATATCCATGAAAATGGTGATGATGTCTCCTTCTTCTATGTTCCTCTTCACGGCCATGATCATTGGAAGAACCTCTAGATGAAAGTGTATGAGAATGACGCTCCTCATTGATAGAATTAGAGGACCTAGGTTGCTTCACGTCAACTCTTTGTAATCTTTCCTCCAACCGTCTTGTAGCTTCATCTTTGAGAGTAATGGTGCATTTTGCTTTTTTTAATTCATCAAGAACAGAAGCTTTTCTAGGAGAATGCTGTTTGGAAGAATCACTGCTGGAATATGAAGCCATTTATAAAAGAAAACAGCAAACAAAATAGCACACAAATGTTAAGAAAACAATGTTAGCAACACAAAATTTAGAACAAATGCCGAAGGTAGGAATTGCTCTCAAGCACTCCAAAGAAAGAAAACTTCCCTTAACCAATCTGATCTTGAGGCCTTTAGTAACCTCAAATGAAAGATGTCAAAGCAATAGCACACAATCTCAAAGCTAATCACCACAAAACCAATGAACAATGAAAGACAAACAAGAAAAGGTATAAACAAGAAAAGGCTATAACAAAAGGAATACAAGATATATGACAAACTCAAAGAGTAATGAAGAAAAGACAAGCAAGAAAATAAGGTACTCAATGAAAAAGAAGGCACACAAAAGAGACCTAAACAAAAGCACTAGAGTAGATGAAGAAAACAAAAACAGAACTACTGGAATTTTTTTTTTATGCAAACTGTGCGAAATGTTTACTGATTTATCTGGAATGATATAAAGAGAAATGGATTATGAAATTGTAACCACATAAAATTCAAGATCTTATCTCAATAATGGCACTGGAATTACTCAAAAACAGTAAGCCAATTAATTGTGATAAATTTTCTAAAATCACTGCCAGATTATCGTATTTTTTCGGCAGAATTACACACTGTTTGTATTTGATTTATCATTTTTTTTGTACTTTGAATTTTGAAGTACTTCTTTTTTCTACTCTTTTATAACACTTTGACGAACACAAATCCAGAATTTCAGAAATTTCCAGTAAGTAAATCAATTGAAATAAGGCGAAACAGTCAGCACATTTGCAGGAAAACAGAGGAATCCTAACAGGAATGAAAAACAAAATGAAGAACTAGCAAAGACATAATGGAAATGATGTGTAAGAACTTGTATAGGTCTAAAATACAAGTATGAACTCAATACTAAAAAGAAAATGCATCAAAGGATCAAAAATCAAACACAGAAAACTGTTCTTAACACAAAATCAAGAAACAAAAAATTACAACAAAAGGACTACAAAGAATTGATAACATTCTTGAAAAAACATGACTATGACAAAACTTGTAAGGATTCAAAAATTAAAATGACACAAACACAATGTAATAACAACAAGAAAACAGCAAGAAATACTCAAAAGTAAACCTAAAACAGAAAGATAAGAACAAGAATGTAAAGTTCTTGAATTAAAAATGCAAAACAACTCAAAATCAAACAAGAACAAACCTAAGACTCATGATACCACATGATATGATTCCAATAGCAAGATATAGATGATTCTTTGACATTTTATGGAATCAACTTGAGTTGGAGATTGAATAGGCACTTTTATAGAAATGGATCAATGTTCTAAGTTTCAAGAACTCACCAAAACTTGCGCCAAACACCAAAGCTCACATGGAAGTCCCATTTCTTGTCAATTGAACCGAATAAAAGGAGCAAGAATGCAAATGAACCGATTAAATTGCTTAAGGAATGAAATGAACCGATTAAAATGCTTCACAATTGAAATGCACCGAACAAAAGCAAGGAAGAAGGAAGATGAACCGATTAAAGCATGAAACTAAGCTTAAACACCGAATAGAAAGAACCTAAGACATGTTTATGAATTCGTATGGACATGGAGATGAAAGGAAAAGATGGAGAA
The DNA here is from genome assembly GCF_000499845.2 of Phaseolus vulgaris. Lineage (NCBI taxonomy): Eukaryota > Viridiplantae > Streptophyta > Magnoliopsida > Fabales > Fabaceae > Phaseolus > Phaseolus vulgaris. The sequence continues at coordinate 27,647,670 of NC_023756.2, read as the reverse complement.
GAGAGAAGACTTATGTGGTTGAAGAACTTGGTTGGTGAACACACCACTTGAAGTATGAATGCTCCAAGATAAGTGTGAATTGCCACCACTTGAGGGAACCAAGGCTCTCAAGATGAGACTAGGAAGAGGAAAAGACAAGTTCTCACTACACTCAATCACCAATTTGGGAGAGTTTTGATACTACAAATTCCAATTCTCAATTTAGAAGGACCCAAGCCCTCCTTTTATAGGAGCAAGGGCCGGTCATGAGCTTTACAAAGCTTGTACCACAAGCTACCCAAGAGTCTCCTAAGCTAACGCCTGTAGTGACTTATGAAGAGTCACCTTCTAGAAAATTCTAAACTAAAGCCTAAAGATGCTTTACAAAAGAGGTAGCTAATGTTTCCCTCTAAGCACCTTCCTAAAAAACTATGTATTAAACATTTTACTTTTTATACAAAAGACACTATAGAAAAAGAAAACAATCAACCACTACTTCCTAATTCCTTAAACTTGCTCCTTGTAAGCCTTTGAGGTAAGCTAGTGTCTCCTTGAGCTTCTTCAACTTCGGCCTCTACCTCCTCTTGTCCTTGATCTTCAATCTCTATTTCTTCTTTATCTTGATCTCCATCACTAAGGGTCCTTCGGGGTTGCGGGATTAACTCCGCGCTAAGGGCTTCCTGCAATATTTTCCCTCTATCAGCGTTGAGGGGTGTGTATCGTGAGAACCGAGGCCCGCGATTGTCTCGCTTGGGGTCACCTCGTCCAGACCTTCCCTGCCATTCTTTCTCATCTTTCTTCTAGCCACTTGCCTCTGCCCGAGCCTGGTTCCTGAACTCGCGAAGCTCTTCTAATTGCACAAACTTGGCAGCTCTGCGCCTGAGTTCGTCTAAGCTTGTCGCGGGTTGCATACATAAGTTGTCTGCGAAAGGCCTGGTCGGAGGGCAGTCAGCATATGATGCATTGCCACCTCAGGGCTGAGGTTTCGAATGCTCATAGCGACTTTCCCGAACCGATCGATGAACTTTCTCAGAGACTCTCCATTTTCCTAGCGAATGCTGACCAGGGCAATGGACGTTAGATGGTGGGGTCGGCTCGTTGTAAATTGGACATCGAACTTGGCCACCAGCGTTTCAAAACAATCCACTGAGTTCGGGGGGAGCTTTATGAACCAGCTTAAAGCTCCTCCCTTCAAGGAAGTTGGGAAGGTTCGGCATAGGACCACGTCATCGGTCGTATACAGACTCATGTGGGTTGGTTTATGCTTCCATGTGCTCATCAGGATCGATCGTCCCATCATACCGATCTCTGTTGAATCCCTTCCACTTGTTTGGTAGGGGAGTGTCCATGATAAAATCAGTGAAAGGATGACGACGGTCAGTCCCGACAGTACCGGTTGTGTTCACCGATTTATTGGGGTGGGACTCGCCATCCATCTCCAGGGTGAGGTTCTTGTTCTTCGGCTCCCTCATGGTCTGGAGGCTGGCAACTGTGGCAAAGGACCTGCCAACTTGGTTGGTTGGAACAAGGGACGGTCCCCCATCCACCAACTTCTTCATCTCTTTGTTCTCCTCTTGGAGGGTCCTGATCTCCTCTTCGTTCTTCCTGGTCGCCTCTTCATGGGCCTTCTTCATTTCTGCCAGTTCCCTCTAAAGAGCCAACATCATTGCTACTTGGTCTGCTTCGGACATCCTCTCACTTGCCATACTGCGGGTCGATACCATCTACTGTGGTTTCTTCACACTATTCTCTCGGCCCCACGGTGGGTGCCAATTGTTCTCGAACGGGTTTGGAACCTAGAGAACGATTGCTCCTGCTTCCACCTTTGGTCGGTCTACGATGCTCCAAACTCTTTGTTACACCTTCCTCCTCTCGTTCGTCTGGCTCCACAGACGGGGATGGTGCTTGCAGAAGGCACTCCAACTCTCAAGTCAGTCGGGATGTTAGCACTCAGGTGTCAGAGTACTATAGATAATGACGTACCTTTTCTCCTTGAAATGCGTGTTATTTATATTACCTTAATGGGCCTTCATTAGTGGGCCTGATTAGGGGATTGGCTCGTGTTTAGGGTTGCACTAAACAACCCTTAACCACGGGTTAACCCTCCTGACTTGGTCAACCTTTGACTCAGCATTAAGGGTCGGTCGGCCATGTGTCGTCACGTGGACCTCTCACGATGGCTTAGGCGGTGATTCTATTTGAGAGCTGGCCGACTCATCAAGTCATTCGGTCGTACCAGTACAATAATCATGTGTATGCTGAATGTTCTGGAATTGTCATTTTTAATAATAAATTTCATCTCAAAGATGTCCTATACATTCCTTAGTTTTCCTTTAATTTAATCTCTGCTTCCAAACTTTCATTACATCTAAATTGTAATATGATTTTATCCTCTACACACTATGAAAAACAAGACAATCTAACTCAAGAGAAGATTGCTTTAGTTAGTGCCAAAGCTGGCTTGTACATTTTTAATTCTGCAATTTTTTGTACTGTTGCCACACATAATTTTGTTTCCTTTGTGAACTACACTATTAAGAACTTTAATTTTTGGCATTATAGATTGGGACATTTTTTTGATGAAAGATTACAGGTGTTGAGAACTCAATATCCATATATTACTGTTGGAAAACTACATTTGAGTGAAATTTGTAACCAGGTCACACAAAAGAAACCCTTTTTTCTTTAAGTACTTCAAAATCTAAAGTTGTGTTTGATCTTGTGCATATGGACATTTGGGCTCCTTGTTCCTTTACTTCAATGCAAGGTTTTAGATATTTTTTAAACATTGTTGATGATTTTTCTCATTATACTTGGACTTATCTTTTGCATGCAAAATCTGAAGTTAGACAACACATTGCTAATTTTATTGCTTATATTGAAAATCAATTTCATACTACTGCTAAGATTATTTGTACAGATAATGGACTATAATTTGCTTCGAAAGACTTTTTCTCTTCAAAAGGCATTATATATCAAACAACATGTGTTGAAATGCTTGAACAAAATGGCATAGTTGAAAGAAAACATCAACATCTTCTAAATGTAACTCGTGCTTTAATTTTTCAAGCCCATTTGCCTCCCCTTTTTTGGGATTTTGCTATTCAACATGTCACTTTTCTTATTAATTGTACTTCTACTCTGCGGCTGCAAAATATTGCCCCTTATGAAAAATTGCATGGTAAACCTTATGATTTATCCATTTTACGTGTTTTTGGATGCCTTTGCTATTCTAGTACACTTATTGCACATAGAAAAATATTAGATGATAGATCTGTTCATGGCATTTTTCTTGGTTTTCCTCCTTATACAAAATGTTATATTTTCTTAAATCTTAAGTATCATCGTATTGAGATCTCAAGACACAATATTTTACGATAATCATTTTACATACATATTGAAAAACGATAATTGTGAATGTCCTAACAATTTGTTTTTACCTGTGCCTACAATTTCTTTTGATATTTCTTTGACTATACATGAGAATTCCACCTTGTTCATGTTGTCCCAACTCTTGTTCATACTATCTGAACTACACCACCTAGGCGATCCAGCAGGAAACGTCGGCCACCAATATATTTGGAGGATTTTCATACTCAGCTCCCAATGCAAGCACTGTAAGTACTAAATATCCTATCCAAACATGATTGTTGGACACAAGCAATGAAAGAAGAGCTTGATGCCCTTAATGCCAATCACACATGGTAACTTACTTCTTTTCCACCAGGAAAGACATCCATTGCTTATAAATGGGTCTATAAAGTTAAACATAAATTTGATGGCACACTTGACTGTTACAAGGCAAGTCTAGTGACCAAGGGTTATACTCAACTCGAAGGCCTTAACTTCCTTGACACCTTTGCTCATATAACAAAGCTTACAACCCTTAGGCTTCTTCTCGCAGTGGCTATTGCCAATAACTGGAGTTTAAAACAATTAGATGTTAATAACGCCTTTTTACATGGCGAACTCCACGAATATGTTTACATGTAAACACCACCTGGTTTATCTCTTCCTACACCCCAACATGTCTGCAAACTTCAAAGGTCTCTTTATGGCCTTCGCCAAGCTGGCAGACAATGGTATGCTAAATTGTCTTCTTTTCTTCTTTCTCATCATTATATATTGTCTTTTGTTGATCACTTCCTTTTTTTGAAACATGTTAACAATAAACTAAATGATATCCTTGATGTTGATAATCTTGTACCCACTGCAACGACATCGAGGAGATTAATTGATGGAGATCAAGCTCAAGTGGACATGGAGGCCAATCATCAAGAGCAAGAAGAGGTTGAGGCTCAAATAGAGGACGCCCATGGAGGTCAAAACCCACCTCAAAGGCTTACAAGGAGCATGTTCAAAGCTTTAGGAGCTAATGGACGTTTATTTTCTCTTTTTGTAATTTCTTTGTTTGAAGGTGCTTAGAGGGAAACATTAGAAACCTCTTTTGTTAAAGCATCTTTTGGTCTTTAGATTAGGAGTCTTAGGGGGGTGCGTTAGTAGATAGGTGTAGGAGTATTAGGGAGGTGCCAAAGTGAGAGAGAAGGTCACACCTTCCTCATGACTATAGTTGGCGCCACTTTCATTTGTATTTGGGGGGAATTTTGAATTTATTTAGCTTTGCATTTCAGCACCTCTAGGCTATAAATTAAGGTGCTGCCTTTGTATTTTTTGAGATTTGAATTTTGATTAGAGAAACTATACTCAATTTTTGAGAGAGCATTGCAGAGCTTTGTGCCTTCTTCACTAGTCTTATCTTGAGAGTTCCATGGTTACCTTAAGTGGCGGCTTGCACACTCATCTTGGAGTCACCATCCTCTAAGTGGCGTGATCATCCAACCATTCCTCCATCTTCATGAGCTTTCTATTCTCCTTCCTTCCTTCTCTTTTATGTTCATGTCTTACCTTGTTGTTCTTGCATTTTTCTGTTCGGCAATTCTAGTTCCTTTGGTTTGCTTCAGTTCCTTTTAATTTCCGCTGTTCTTCTTTGGTTCTTCTTCCTTTTCTAGCTATTTGTTCGGTGCAATTCAGTTTTTACACATTTTGTTCGGTGCATTTGCCTTTTCTTCCAATTTAATCGGTTCAATTTGACAATATATGGAACTTCCATATGAGTTTGGGTTTTGGTACTAGTTTTGGTGAGTTCTTGATTATAGAACATTGATCCATTTCTATCTTAAAGTGCCTATCTCATATCCAACTCAAGATGATTCCTAAGAATGTCAAGAATCATTCATATTGTGCTAGTGGAATCATATTATGTGGTATCAGAGTTTAGGTGTGTTCTTGTTTAATTTTTGAGTTGTGTTGCACTTTATTTCAAGAGCTCTTCAATTTCCTACAATTTACGGTTCTGTTTTAGGCTTATTTGAGTTTTATTGTTGTTTTCTTTATGTTGCCTATCATATGTTTGAGTATTTTCCTTTTTGAATCCATACAAGTTTTGTCTTAGTCTTGTTTTTCCATAATTGTCATCACTTCTTGTAGTACTTTTATTGATTTTGTTGTTTCTTGCTTTGGTGTCATATAATTTTCTGATTTTGATACTTGATCCTTTGTGTATTTTCTATTTTAGTTTGAGTTCATGCTTGTATTCTAGACCTATACAAGTTCCTATACATCATTTTCCATTATGTCTTTGCTAGTTCATAATTCTGTTTTTCATTCCTATTAGGATTCCTCTGTTTTCTGAAAACATGCTTACTGTTTTTCCTTATTGCAATTGATTTACTCACTGGAAAATTCTGAAATTCTGGATTTGTGATCTTCAAAGTGTTAGAAAAGAGTAGAAAAAAAGAAGTACTCAAAAATTCAAAGTACACAAAAAATGATAAATAAAATACAAACAGTGTACAATTCTGCCGAAAAAAATACGGTAATCTGGCAGCGATTTTGAAAAATTTATCTCAATTAATTGGCTTACTATTTTTAAGTGATTCCAGTTCCATTTTTGAGCTAAGATCTTGAAGTTTCTGTGGTTTAAATTTCATAATCCAGTTCGCTTTATATCATTCCAGTTAAATCAGTGAACATCAAGCACAGTTTGCATAAAAATATTTTCCAGTAGCTAATTTTTGTTTTCTTCATCTACTCTAGTGCTTTTCTTTAGGTATTCTTTTGTGTGCCTACTTTTTCATTGAGTTCCTTATTTTCTTGCTTGTCTTTTGTTCATTATTCTTTGAGTTTGTCTTCAATCTAGTATTCCTTTTGTTCTAGCCTTTCATTGCTTATACTTTTTCTTGTTTGTTGTACCGTCCCGGTAGTCGGAAGTGATGACGTGGCATCAAGCTATTGTATAGGCGTGTTGATGGGACGCCTGGCTGGCAGAAGGGAAGGAAGTCGGGGGGCTCGTGTAGTCGCCAGTTATTAAGTTGGCGTGCTCCGATCTCCAGCACACCAGAACCGGCGGTCACCGGGTTAAAGATGAAGTCGCCAGATGTAAACCTAGGCGACCAAGTGATTAGAGATCGCCGAAGAAATGACATCGCCGGAGATGAAGGCAGATAGACATTTCCCAGCTGGCCAGAGGGTGAGGTCGGGGGACAGCTTGCTCGATCATACACGGTGGAACAGGTGGTGCAGATCATGAAGGCGGCCGGCGAGACCACAGGGAAGGTGTGTACGAAGGCACCCAAACTCGCCAATCCAGAAGAGATCGCGCTCCAAGGCAACTATGCACTGAGTAGTATCATGCATAAGTAACTTAGCCAAAAGAGAGTCAGAAGCAGCGCCCAAGTCAAGGAGGCTCCAGATGATGGCACGTGTACAGCTGGATGCGAGCCACGTGTCCAGGTGTGTAACTGCCAGGAGAGAGAAAGTGTCCAGGTATATATAACAGTTTCCCAACGAACTTCTGAGGTACGCACGTTCAGATTGTCTTCTTTACGCTTGCGAGTCTTGAGTACACTGAGAGAGAACTGGTCACGGTTCCTTAGAGTTCTTGAGTCTTACTCTTGAAGTAATTGGTGGTTCAGTCACTGACTTGGGCGTTGGAGTGCGATCGGCCGCAGCGGCGCCGTTTCGTCTTTTGCAGGTTCTTGAGGTGGATCGCGGTGAAGGACGGAGGCAAACACGACGCATACGTCGATCCAAGTTTGAGGAGGCAAAGCTCCAGCGTTTTGGTCAACAGGCAGGATCATCAGGCGCCCACCGTGGGGCCGTGTAAAACCTGTTCCCATCCACAGCGTGAGTTCTTGGAGGTTTTTGCAGTTTTCTGTGTGGTTGTGTGCTGGTGCAACCATTGTTCGCTGTTCATCTAGGTTTTGTTCGGTGATTTCGCGTTTTCCACCGTTCGTTTGGGTTTTTGTTCGGTGAGGTGAAGTTTTCTGCTGATTGCGCGAGTTTCGATCGGTGAGATCTGAGTTCTTTCGCTCGTTTGGTTTTTCGTGGAAGAAGCGGTGGTTTCTGGTGGAGTCGCAGGTTTCTGTGGAGAGTTTTCTGTGTTCTTGAGGCTTCTTTTGAAGTTTCGCGAAGTTCTGACCGATTGATCGCTGAATCGATCGTTGCTGAAGGAGGTGTTGTTCATTGCACTCTGTGATTTGCCAAGTTTTCTTGAGAAAAATGAGAAGCAACCGTTCAAGTCCAGTTGCGCCCGTTGCTACTGAAGGCGCCATGACTATGGCGCAGATGGTGGAAATCATGCGTTCGTTGCAGGCGAATGTGGAAGCCTCGCGTATAGAGCAGGCGAGAATGCATGAGGACCTGGTCGCCTCTCGGGCCAGGAATGACGAGCTTAGCAAAGTGACTGAAGAGCTGCGTCAAGCTCTTCAGGAGCAGCGAGGGCGCCCAGTCGCTGAGGAGGTCGCGCCGTCAACGCCGCCTCGCGTTTTTCCTATGCCTTTCGCTCAGGCGATTACCGACACGCCCATCCCTGCGAGTGTGGTACCTGTGAAGGCTGTTTTCACCGGCGTGGAGGATCCTGAAGCTCATCTCACCACGTTCCATACGCAGATGATGTTGTTAGGAGGGTCAGACGCCGTGTACTGCAAGATGTTTGTGAGCACACTCCAGGGAACGGCGCTGGAATGGTTTGTGAGCCTGCCTACAGGTCACATAACCAACTTCCAACAGTTTTCAAAGATCTTCGTCGAGCAGTACATCGTGAACAAGGCACCGCCCAGGGTGTCTTACGATTTGTTTGACATAAGGCAGTATCAGGGAGAGTCCCTCAGGGACTACCTGAATCGTTTTGGGGCGCAGATGGTCCGCTCGCCAGCCAAAGATGAAGAGATGCTGGTCTACGCATTCAAGAAGGGCGTGCTGCTGGGACCATTCTGCGAGGCATTGATCAGGGCTCACCCTGCCACGTTTGCTGAGGTCAGGCGACTCGCGGTGGCCCACATCGCCGATGAGAGTGAAGTCGCCGAGAAGAGGGGCAGCATGGCTCCCGCCAGGCCACGTGCCCAGACCAGGATCCAGCCGCAGAGGGTGCTGGAGACAGCGGCGGCCAGGAGGGATCAGAGGACTCGCCATCCTTATGACCCAAGGAAGAACAAGGGCAGGGGCCAAGGACGCCCGCAACCAGCACGCCGGGAGTACAATCGCCTACCTAAGCACAAGTTTGTCATGGGATTGGCGGACCTGATCGCCATTCCCAATATATCAGCTAGGTTGAAAGCGCCCGAGAAGGTGGGCGACAAGGTGCTGGGACCAAAGCCAGACACCTGGTGTGAGTTCCACTAGGGCTTTGGCCACACCGTGGATTCGTGTTTGGCTTTAGGATACCAGCTCGACGATCTGGTCAAGAGCGGGTTCCTAAACGACTACTTGCGCTGGACAGAAGGACGGGGGGCGCGTCGAGCTCCCAACCAGCAGGTGGAGAGGCTCAGCAGCACGAGATTCCTACCCACGGGGAAATCCACACTATTGCAGGAGGTTTCTCGGGTGGTGGATGCACCGCATCACAGAGGAAGAGGTACGCGAGGTCTGTGATGACAGTGGATATGTTTGAAGACCACTCGCCGGATGTGGACATTACGTTCACCAAGCAAGATCTTCGGGACGTTGTGCCTCACGACAACGACCCCATAGTCATCTCGCTGATCACAGCAGGAAGGAAGGTCCACAGGGTTCTGGTGGACCAAGGAAGCTCGGCAGATGTGATGTTCTGGCCGACTTTCACGCAGTTGGAGCTACCCCTTGACCAGCTGAGGCCCTATGGAGGGTGTTTGTATGGTTTCGCTGGCGACCAGGTGGAGGTCAGGGGGTACATTGAGTTGAGGACCACATTTACAGATGAGGCAGGTTCGAGAACAGAGAAGATCAAGTACCTTGTCGTGAACGCCCCTTCAGCATACAACATTCTGCTGGGAAGACCCACGCTCAACAGAATAGGCGCTATACCGTCGACCCGGCACATGAAGGTGAAGCTGCCATCTATGGAAGGGGTGGTGATCACCATCAAGTCCGACCAGAAAGAAGCGAAGAAGTGCTACGAGAATAGCCTGAAGAACAAGAGGTCGGTGAGTTACGTGACAACCACCCCGCCCCCTGGTGTGAAGCCCAGGCCGACGGTAATAGAAGAGACCGCTGGAAGTGACGTGGTGATGGTGGATGCTGAGCTGGGAGAGGGGAACGCCGGTCTAGAGTAAGAAGAGGCGAGGAATCGCCCTGAGGAAGCGAGGGAGCTGGGAATCGCCAGGGCGGTGATCGCCAGAGAAACCAGGCCAAAACCTGTCGAGCAGTGGCTCGAGAGAGAGATCGGAGGAAAGATCTTCAAGCTGGGAAGATCTCTGGAGGTTGAGCTCCAGGACCAGATCGCCAAGGTGATAGAGCGGCATCTGGATGCGTTTGCATGGTCCGCTTCGGACATGCCCGGGATCGATCGCGACTTCTTGTGCCATCATTTGGCGATGGACAACTTGGTGAGACCAGTGCGGCAGAGGAGAAGGAAGTTCAATGAGGAGAGGAGGCAGGCGATTAGAGACAAAACACAGAAACTCCTCGCTGTAGGCCATATCAGGGAGGTACAGTACCCCGATTGGTTAGCCAATGTCGTGCTGGTGAAGAAGAGTAATGGGAAATGGCGCATGTGCGTCGATTTCACTGATCTGAATAAGGCTTGCCCGAAGGACTCATATCCTTTACCAAGCATAGACGCCCTGGTGGACAGTACTGCAGGGTGTAAGTTGTTAAGTTTCCTGGATGCCTTCTCGGGGTATAACCAGATCAAGATGCATCCCATGGATGAAGAGAAGACTGCCTTCATGACCGAGAGATCGTGCTACTGCTACAAGGTGATGCCGTTTGGGCTGAAGAACGCGGGGGCCACGTACCAGAGGCTGATGGATTGAGTACTTGCACCCATGCTGGGAAGGAATGTGCAAGCGTACGTGGATGACATGGTCGTGACCTCGCCAGAGAAAAGCAAGCACGTCGCGGACTTGGAGGAGTTGTTCACTACGATCGCCAAGTTTTGGTTGAAGCTGAATCCGGAGAAGTTTCATTTTTGGCGTGGAGGCTGGGAAGTTCTTGGGTTTCCTCTTAACTGAGAGAGGAATAGAAGCCAACCCTGATAAGTGTGCCGCCATCTTGGCGATGAGGAGCCCGGCCACTGTGAAGGAAGTACAACAGCTTACAGGCCGGATGGCCGCACTGTCTCGCTTCGTGTCAGCTAGCGGAGAGAAGGGCCATCCATATTTTCAGTGCTTAAGGCGGAATAACAAGTTTGCCTGGACGAAGGAGTGTGAAGAAGCCTTCGTCAAGCTGAAGGAGTATTTGGCGAGCCCGCCGGTTTTGTGCAAACCGCTGGTGGGAACCCCTCTCAGGTTGTATTTTGCTGTAACTGAGAGGGCGGTGAGTGCGGTGCTCGCCCAGGACCAAGATCAGGCTCAAAAGCCCATTTACTTTGTTAGTAAGGTGCTGCAGGGCCCCGAAACGAGGTATCAGGCCCTGGAGAAGGCTGCACTGGCAGTAGTCTTTTCGGCGAGGAGGTTACGCCACTATTTCCATAGCTTCACGATACTGGTGATGACTGACTTGCCCATCCAGAAGGTCTTGAAGAAGCCTGACGTTGTTGGGAGGATGGTGAAGTGGGCAGTGGAGCTGTCGGAGTTTGATATTAAGTATGAGCCCCGAGGCCCGATCAAGGGGCAGATCTTCGCAGATTTCGTGGTCGAGCTCTCGTCTGAAGCAGCACGAGTTGAGGGGGATGATTTCCGTTGGGTGCTTTCGGTGGACGGATCGTCGAACCAGCAGGGTAGCGGTGCTGGAGTCATCTTGGAGGGACCCAACGCCGTGCTGATCGAACAATCCTTGAGGTTTGCCTTCAAGGCCAGCAATAATCAAGCAGAATATGAGACGCTGATCGCCGGTATCTTGCTGGCTAAGGAGATGGGAGCCAGGGTGCTGATGGCTAAGAGTGACTCGCTGTTGGTCACGGGACAAGTAACAGGCGAGTTCCAGGCTAAAGATCCACAAATGGCGGCTTACCTGGAGTATGTACAGGAATTGAAGAGTTCCTTTGCCTCCTTTGAAGTGGTGCATGTGCCCAGAGAGCAGAATGCCCGAGCTGACTTGCTAGCTAAGCTCGCCAGTTCAGGCAAGGGGGGTAGGCAGAGGACGGTGATTCAAGAAACTCTGAAGACGCCGAGAGCATTTGTGGCAGATCACCTGGTTCTTCAGATAAGCAAGTCGACGGAGAAAACGACGAGAAGTCATAGGTCCCTGACTCAAGAGACTTTGAGGTCGCCAAGAATAAGAGCATGTCGGGGGGAGAGGGTGAACATGACGCAGGTCTGCACTACGCATGAGCTAGACACCTGGGTAACACAGTACAAGCGATGCCTGGCGGATGGCCTTCTCCCGCTGGATCCGACGGAGGCTAGGAAGGTAAAGAAGAATTCTAGCAAGTTCACAATGATTGATGGCGAGCTGTACAGGTGTGGGTTCACTCACCCACTCCTGGAATGTGTGCACGGGGAAAAATGTACAAGAATTATGGCAGAGCTCCATGAAGGGATATGCGGAAGCCACGTCGGGGGTCGAGCTCTGGCCGCAAGGACTCTCCGTGCAGGTTACTACTGGCCAACAATGAGAGAAGATTGCAAGAGGTATGCGCAGTGCTGCAAACAATGCCAACAGCACGCCGATTGGCACAAGGCGCCTCCCGAGGAGTTGAAGTCGATTTACAGCCCTTGGCCGTTTCATACATGGGGAATCGACATCCTGGGACCGTTTCCCCTGGCGATCAGGCAGATGAAGTACTTGGTGGTGGCGATTGAATATTTCACCAAGTGGATCGAAGCAGAACCAGTGGCCCAGATCACCGCATACAAGATTGAGGGTTTCGTGTGGAAGAACATTGTGTGCCGATTTGGTGTGCCCAAGCGCCTGGTGTCGGACAATGGGACTCAGTTTGCAAGTCACCTGTTGAAGATGCTGTGCGAAGGGGTGGGAATTCAACAAGTGTTTGCATCCGTCGAGCACCCTCAGACGAATGGCCAAGTAGAGTCAGCCAATCGGGTGTTGCTAAGAGGTTTGAAGAGAAGGCTAGAGAAAGCCAAAGGAAGTTGGGCTGAGGAGGTACCCCGTATAGTTTGGGCATACCACACCACCGAGCAGTCTGGAACCCATGAGACCCCGTTCAGCTTGGTCTATGGGTGCGACGCAATGATTCCAGTAGAGATCCAGGAGAGCTCGCCGAGATTCCAGAACTTCGTGGAGGAAGACTCGAATGAGGAGAGAAGGTTGAACCTGGACCTACTGGATGAGGTCAGGGAAGAGGCGAGATTGAAAGCTGAGGCGTTGAAGAGAAGGATTGAACGAAGACATAACTCGAAGGTGATGCCAAGACAGTTCAGAGAGGGCGACCTGGTGATTTGGAAAGCCCACCAGTACGAGATGGAGAATAAGTTGTCGCCTAAGTGGACGAGACCGTTCAGAATAACTGAGGCGCTCGGAAACGGCGCCTACCGCTTAGAAACATTGGAAGGAGGGGCGATTCCTCACACTTGGAACGCCACGCACCTCAAGTTATATTACAGTTAAGAACTTTGTAAGTACAGACAAACACGAAGTTATATTACAATGTTTCTGTTAAAACAGTTTGAAGGGGGCACTCTTTTTTCCCTAAGGAGGGTTTTTAATGAGGCCACCCAATAAAGAAGAGTTTTCGAAGCTTAAAGTTGTTTTAGATTGCATGCTTGTCGTTTTCCGAAAGTTTTGAAGAAAGACCTTGTCACTTATATGTGATTTAAGGCAAGTTAAAGATATATTGCATGCTTTCTAGAAAGTTTCTAAGTCCCCATCGTCTTTCGACGATTGGCGGCATCAGTTAAAGTTAAAGTCCTCATCGTCTTTCGGCGATCGGAGGCACCAGTTAAAAGACCTCAACGCCCTCGCGCGTCCTGAGGCGAGATAAAGACCTCCTCGCTGTCGAGCGAGTGCAGGCGAGGAAGAGTAAAAGTCCTCAGTGTTTCTGGGGGAGAGGAGATGTAACCCCTGGGGCAATGTAGAGGCACTAGCAAAAAGTCCTCAGTGTTTCTGGGGGAGAGGAGATGTAACCCCTGGGGCAATGTAGAGGCACCAGCAAAAAGTCCTCAGTGTTTCTGGGGGAGAGGAGATGTAACCCCTGGGGCAATGTAGAGGCACCAGCAAAAGTCCTCAGTGTTTCTGGGGGAGAGAAGATGTACCCCCTAGGGCAATGTAGAGGCACGAGATAAAGACCTTCTCGTCGATGAGCGAGTTCAGGCGAGTTAAAGACCTTCTCGCCGACGAGCGAGTTCAGGCGAGTTAAAGACCTTCTCGCCGATGAGCGAGTTCAGGCGAGTTAAAGACCTTCTTGCCGACGAGCGAGTTCAGGCAAGAGAAAATCCTTCTCGTCTTGAACGAGTTCAGGTATGGTGTGAAGGGTGGAAGAAGTTTGGAGGGTGGCTAGGGTAGGTTCGAAGAGAACGCCTAGCCACCCGGTCTTTTGTTCTGAAGCTCAAGGAGGTAGAGAAGGATCCGAAAGGCGCCTCTACCCCCAGATAAAGGAACAATGGCCAAGTTGTGAAGCCAGGAGGAAACTGATATCGCCAAGAGTCTTTGGCGACTAGAAAAAAATGCAAACAATGGCGAGAAAGTCAAGACCCGTTTTGATAAGGCAGATCGGGTGAGCTGTGTCTTGAGCCATTAGTTGAGTTGAAGTTCGTTATTTGAAGAGCGATTTTACGCTAAGGTTCATTACCTTGAAATTACAAGTTGTTAGAGTGTTATTGTTCGAAAGTCGGCGGTTCGAAGCAGTTAAGTATACATTTGCGCTTACGAAATTACTAAGTTAATTTCTGTGAAGTAAAATTATACAAGGGGGGATAAAGCAGACAGAGAAGTTATAAGAAGAAGTACAAAAGCTTTGTAATAAAGTGCGATCAGTTCAAGGTACATATACAGAAAAAGGGAAAGTCTATTACAATTATGTATAAGGAGAAAGCATAAGAATCGTGGATGGAGGGAAGCAATCAATCTTCAGAAGGAACAACCTTCCCGTCCACCACCTCATTGTTGAGAGACACCATGGTAAGATCCAAGTCGGGGTACAGGCAGGCGAACTGTTCCCGGGCGGCCTCGAATCCAGCAGCAAGAATCTGGGCAGAGCTCAGCTCAAGTTCTTCGATCTGTTTCTTTAGCCCCTCGTTCTGCTGCTTCAGCTCTTTAGCTTGTTTCTTAAGTTCTTCAATTGTTTCCCGAGCTTGAAGAAGGTCTTCAGCAACCTTCTTGGATTCTGCCTGCACCTGGGCCAGCTCTGCGGCGATCTTCCCGTTCTCTTCGTTGGCTTCAGCGAGCTTGGCCACGGTGTCGTCTCTCTCCTTCTCCACCTTCCCCAAGAAGTCCTCCCGATCGGCTGACCTTTTCTCGAGGTTCTTTACCTTGGCGGCGTCTGCTTTGATCAACTCCTCCAAGTCAGCCACTTTGACGCGATAGGGTACCAGCTTGCTCTCCAGCTCGATCTTCTCTTGAGCCAAAAGCTGCACCTTATGTCGTAGATCGGTGGCCTCCTTGCGTGCCACCCGGAGCTCGGTGCTCATGGCATCTTCTACTCGAGAGTGGTCGATTTCGGCGAGTGTTAGGTTGCAGGATAACCTCTCCGCCTCGATCCTTATGCTGCGATTCTCCGCTCGGAGTGTGAAGATGTCATCTTGGAGCTTCTTGGTGGAACTCTCCACAGCTTTGGATATGATGGAGGGGAAATCCTCCGCCATCATCTTTAGTTTTGCTGAGAAGGGCTCCCACACCCTTTTGACCTCAAGAGAGAGGTTTGCTCGTGGAGGCACCGGGGGGGCTTGTTGTTGGTTCTCGCCACCACCTTCTTGGGTTGGTTGTGGAATGAGCGCTTCTTGGCGTGGTGGCGACGTCGGGGATTCAGTGATGATGATAGGTGAGTTGTGAGCACCCTCATCCCCGACTGGTGCAGCATTTGCGGTTGAGGTGTTTGAAGGAGGACCCCCTCCAGCTGATACATAGGGTGTGGAGGCGCTCGGGGGGTTCTCCATGAAGTTAGCTTCGGCGGCCTCAACCACAGGAAGTGCGGATGCCAGAGGAACCGCTTGGACTGGCGAGGTGGGAGCTGGTGGAGGAAGCAGTGTTGGAGGCGGAGCGGGTGTGGAAGGTGGTGTTGATGTTGGAGGAGGAGGGGGAGCAGATGGTGAAGAAGGCGCCACCCTCTTCCTCTTGGTGATGAGGCCATCTTCAGTCGCCTCATCGTCTTCTCCTTCGTCCTCATGAACCACTTGAGGGGTTTTCCTCTTTGGTTTCCTGAGGACGAGCTTTTTGCGCTGGTTGGCGGGCTGGGCCTCGGGAGGAGTTGGGCCTTTGGGTGGCGATCTGTCCTGTGCGGCGGCGATCTCCACCACTGAGTTTGGCACGGTCTGGGAACCCGATGCCAACCCGTGGGCTCGGGCGAGCGCCCTCAGTTCAACTAATTTTCCCTGGCCCAACATACGATCTGCATAATGCAAAGATACATGGGTTAGTTCAGAGAGGAAGGTAAACACATAAGTCAAGTATGCAGCAAGATAAGTGGTGCAGAAAATAAAACCAAAGTCTTGCGCACAACACACAAGACGCCCAGAAACAGCTAGCAGAAGTAACGACAAGTGTAATGACTTAGATACTGAGGCGAGCTCTAACCTATGCAAACTTCGAGTTGATCTTCGAAGAACTTGAAGGAGATGAGCGTAGTGGTGAGGAAGGTGATATTGGCGTCTGCCACGCTTTTCCAAAAGAAGCACAGATCCTTGTCCAAAGCACCCATGCTGTCAGGACTTCTTGGCCTCCTGAAGCTTCCCTTGGACTCTTTGCTCCCCTTGTTTACCCAATACAAGGGGAAGCCGTCGAGCAGTGAGGCGTCCTTGTCGTTTGGGCGCACCTGGACGAACTTGCCCTTCCAATCCTTGTAGGATTGCTGGAAGATGGAGAAGATCGACCTCCCAGCAATCCCGTTTAGACTCACCCACAGGCGATCTCCTGGGTGTTTAGCTTCAAAGAGGAAAAGAAAGACGTCCACTGACGCTGGCAGCCCCAAATGTGCGCACGTGATCTGGAACGCCCGCACGAACGCCCAGCTGTTGGGATGGAGCTGGGCGGCGGCGATGTCGAGCTCGGTAAGTAGCTCTCTTTCGAAACGAGTGAAGGGAAACCTAAGTTTCACCTTCTTGAACAAAGTGGTGTATACGAAGCAGAACAACCCGCCGTTGTTCCCCTTGTCGTCGGCGCACACTGGCAGGTCGGGGGGCAAGGTAGCACCATCATCTTGTCGTCGTGCTCCTTGTGGAACGACAGGTGAGGCTCGTCCCCTTTCTTCAATCGAAGAACTGCCCCAGCAGAGTTTACTAAGGAGGTTTCCTTCAGCAAGGTCGGGGTGGCCCATGGGTATAATTTTTTGAAGTCTGGGGAAGGAACGGAGGCTCCTCCGGCGACAGGCGGAGTAGCCTGAGCCAAGTTAGGGCGGGAGGGTGCAGGCCTCTCAGCCTGGGAAGAAGAAGCACCAGGTGCTCGCGGTGGGTTGTGTGCTTGAGATGAAGGGTTTCGTGACGAGGGAGGAGGATTTGGGGTGATCTTTGAGCGAGCCATCGCGGAAACTGCAAAGGAAGAAGAAAAGAAAAGGTGATCAGGGTTTGCAGAGGCTGGCTCGATCGTGAAAGAAGGGTAAAAAACGAACGAACGAAGGTTCATTGTAACGAAGACGAAGCCCTAAGTTACGAGAAAGGAGAAATAGAGGAAACAACCCATAGCGTATGCACCAGACAGTTAATGGATGATGCGAATCGGTTAAAATGCAGGAAAAATCATCAGAAGAGGTAAAGGGAGTACCTTTTTATGATCGGAAGAACAATGAAGGAAGTTGATGATTCAGGGGGTTGAAGAACGTCGTGAGCTTTTGCAGAAGAAACTTGAAGCATTTGAGAAAACGAAGAAGTGATGGAACAGTAGAAGAGAAATGGATTTAAGGGTTTTTTCGAATGGGTTTTGGAAGCGCAAACGACAATTAAAGGTAACCGTTGATGAAGCCACGTGTCGAGCGATTAGAGGAGTGTTTGGTGGAGCGTCAGGAAAGCAGAAAGTACAACCGCTTGGAATTCTGCGCCAGCGCCACGTAGATCGGTATTGACATGACTCCTTTAGTCTTTTCGCTGGACAAGTCTTCGCTTAAGACTGGGGGGCTTGTGTACCGCCCCGGTAGTCGGAAGTGATGACGTGGCATCAAGCTATTGTATAGGCGTGTTGATGGGACGCCTGGCTGGCAGAAGGGAAGGAAGTCGGGGGGCTCGTGTAGTCGCCAGTTATTAAGTTGGCGTGCTCCGATCTCCAGCACACCAGAACCGGCGGTCACTGGGTTAAAGATGAAGTCGCCAGATGTAAACCCAGGCGACCAAGTGATTAGAGATCACCGAAGAAATGACATCGCCGGAGATGAAGGCAGATAGACATTTCCCAGCTGGCCAGAGGGTGAGGTCGGGGGACAGCTTGCTCGATCATACACGGTGGAACAGGTGGTGCAGATCATGAAGGCGGCCGGCGAGACCACAGGGAAGGTGTGTACGAAGGCACCCAAACTCGCCAATCCAGAAGAGATCGCGCTCCAAGGCAACTATGCACTGAGTAGTATCATGCATAAGTAACTTAGCCAAAAGAGAGTCAGAAGCAGCGCCCAAGTCAAGGAGGCTCCAGATGATGGCACGTGTACAGCTGGATGCGAGCCACGTGTCCAGGTGTGTAACTGCCAGGAGAGAGAAAGTGTCCAGGTATATAACAGTTTCCCAACGAACTTCTGAGGTACGCACGTTCAGATTGTCTTCTTTACGCTTGCGAGTCTTGAGTACACTGAGAGAGAGCTGGTCACGGTTCCTTAGAGTTCTTGAGTCTTACTCTTGAAGTAATTGGTGGTTCAGTCACTGACTTGGGCGTTGGAGTGCGATCGGCCGCAGCGGCGCCATTTCGTCTTTTGCAGGTTCTTGAGGTGGATCACGGTGAAGGACGGAGGCAAACACGACGCATACGTCGATCCAAGTTTGACGAGGCAAAGCTCCAGCGTTTTGGTCAACAGGCAGGATCATTTGTCTTTATTGCTTCATTGGTTTTGTTGTGGTTGGCTTTGAGATTGGTGTGCCTTGCTTTGACATCTTTCATTTGAGGATTCCTAGACCTCAAGATCAGATTGGTGCAGGGACATTATTTCTATAAGAGTGACCTCTTTTTCTGGCCAAATTCACTTCGGCAATTTGGTTGCCAAATTCATTTTTTTTTGTTGCTAACTTTGTTTCTTGACTTGTTTGCTGTTTTCATTTGCAAATGGTTGGCTATTCAAGTGGTGCATCTTACAAGCAACATTCTCCTTCCAAAGCTTCGGTCCTTGGTGAATTGCATGAAGCTCAACGCACCATTAGGCGTTTGGAAGAGAAATTGCAAAAGATGGAGGTGCAACAAGCTAGGCCATCTCACTCTATCCATGATGAACATCATTCACATAGACCTTCATCAAGAGGTTCTTCCAATGACTTAGGCCGTGAAGAGGACCATAGGAGAAGAAGGACTCCACCCCAATTCCTTGGATATAGACATCACAACCAAGGGGAGAGACCTCACCATGGAAATGGCTACTACCAAGATGCAAAGGCTAGGCTACCTTCGGTCAAGCTTCCTTGTTTCAATGGATCTAGTGATCCTAATGTGTATTTAGATGGGGAGGCTAAGTTTGAACAAATATTTGAGATCCATGAGATCCAAGATGAACAACACAAGTATAAGCTAGCCACCTTAGAATTTGTAGATTATGCCATGAAATGGTGGCATGGTGTTGTAAAGGACATGTATCACAAGGGTCCTCCCGTGGACTCTTGGAACTCTTTAAAGGATCAAATGCGCGCTAGGTTTCTGCCCCCACATTTTAGGAAAGACCTCATGTTGAGACTCCAAAGGTTTCAATAAGGCACGCTAAATGTGGATGAATATTACAAAGAGTTAGAAATGCTTGTGCTTAAAATTGAATTAGAGGAGAGTGAGGAAGCTATGATTGCTAGGTTTGTGAGTGGTCTAAGGAAGGATATTCAAGATATTGTTGAGTTACAAGAGTATTCATCATTGGGTTCTTTAGTTCATCTTGCAATGAAGGTGGAAGCCCAACTTGCTAAGAAAAATTCTTTCAAAAATGATCCCAATGATGGTTACTACAACAAGTCTTGGAGGAACAAAAAGTCTTTTTCTAAATTTCCTTCCAAAGATTCTTCTTTCAAACCCAAGGAACCTAAGCCATCTACTTCTACGCCTAAATCACCCACTAGAACGTCTAATACCAAATGTTTTAAATGTATGGGTTATGGTCACATAGCTACAAATTGCCCTTCTAAACGAAGTATGTACATGCATGATGGCATTGTAGTAAGTGAGCATGATTCAGATTCTCCTAAGCATTCTTTGCATTCTAGTGCATCTAGTGGGGATGAGAGTGAGTGTCCACTTGAAGGGGATTTCTTAGTTGTGAGAGGACTTCTTGGCCAAGTTTCACAACCTTTTGATGAAAGTCAAAGGGAAAATATTTTTCATACAAGATGTCTTATTCAAAACAACATTTGCTCTTTGATAGTGGATGGGGGTAGTTGTGCTAATGTGGCTAGTACAAGAGTAGTAGATAAGCTTGGATTGCCTACTATTTCTCATACAAAGCCCTATAAATTGCAATGGCTTAGTGAAGTAGGAGAAATTGTTGTGAATAAACAAGTCCTCATCCATTTCTCAATTGGAAAATACAAATATGAGGTATTATGTGATGTTGTGCCCATGGAAGCTACTCATGTTCTTTTGGGAAGGCCTTGGCAATTTGATAGAAAAGTTTTTCATGATGGCTTTACCAACAAACTTTCTTTTGATTTCCATGGTCACAAGGTTACTTTAAAATCTCTCTCTCCTAGAGAAGTCCATGAGGACCAAATCATAATGAAGAAAAAGAGGGAGAGTGAAAAAGATAAAAAAGATAAGAGTTCTAAGCCTACACTCCTTGTGTCTAGGCATGAGATTCAAAGGGAAATAGTGGCTCATCATCCTCTTTTCTTAGCCATCCCTAGAACTCTTAAGATAGAACCACTTGTTGATAGTCCTCATTGTTTGGAAAATTTGGTAGAAGAGTTTCAAGATGTGTTTCAAGATCCTCCAAAAGGACTTCCACCTTTGAGAGGGATTGAGCACCAAATTGATTTGATACCGGGCTCTTCTTTACCAAACCGTCCAGCATATAGGACCAATCCAAGTGAAACCAAGGAAATTCGCCGACAAGTTGAGGCTTTGATTGAAAAAGGGTGGGTTCAAGATAGCATGAGTCCTTGTGCTAGTGCCTAAAAAGGACGGCACATGGCGAATGTGTTCGGATTGTAGGGCCATCAATAACATTACAATTAAGTATAGGCATCCCATACCTAGACTAGATGATTTGTTGGATGAATTGCATGGTTCAAAAATCTTTTCAAAGATTGATCTTAAAAGCGGCTACAATCAAATCCGTATCAAACCGGGTGATGAATGGAAGACGGCTTTTAAGACCAACTTTGGTTTATATGAGTGGTTAGTTATGCCCTTTGGTTTAACTAATGCACCAAGTACCTTCATGCGCCTCATGCATCATGTTCTTAGACCTTTCATTGGTAAGTTTGTTGTTGTGTACTTTGATGACATTCTCATTTATAGCTTATCTTTGGATGACCATAGGTTGCATGTTAGGCAAGTTTTAGAAACCCTTAGGAAGGAACATTTGTATGTTAATCTTGCTAAATGTATGTTTGCTCTTGATCATATAGAATTCCTAGGGTTTGTTGTGAGTTGCAAAGGGGACCATGTGGACAAAACAAAGGTGATGGCCATTCAAAATTGGCCTACACCGAAATCTTTGAATGAAGTCCGAAGTTTCCATGGACTTGCTTCTTTCTATAGAAGATTTGTATCAAACTTTGGTACCATTGTCGCACCTCTCAATGACATAGTGAAAAAGGATGTGGTTTTTCAATGGGGAGAAGCACAACAAAAAGCTTTTGAAACTTTGAAAGAAAAATTGACTAATGCTCCCATCTTAGCGCTTCCTAATTTCACTAAGACATTTGAGATTGAGTGTGATGCTTCAAGCATAGGCATTGGGGCTGTTCTCCTTCAAGAGGGCCACCCCATAGCCTATTTTAGTGAGAAATTGAAGGGAAGTCATCTCAATTATTCCACTTATGATAAAGAATTATATGCACTTGTTAGGGCTTTGTTTACTTGGCAACACTATCTTTTTCCTAAAGAGTTTGTGATACATAGTGATCATGAATCTCTTAAGTATTTGAAAAGCCAAAACAAGCTTAACAAAAGGCATGCCAAGTGGGTGGAATTCATTGAGCAATTTCCTTATGTGATCAAACACAAGCAAGGCAAAGTAAACATTGTGGCGGATGCACTTTCTAGAAGATACACTTTGCTAAATCTTTTAAGTTCTCAATATGTTGGCTTTGATCTCATTAAGGAACTTTATCATGATGACCTTGATTTTTCTCTCATCTATCAAAAGTGTCTTAAGGGAGGACACAAAGACTTTTTTTACAAGATTGCTTTCTTTTTAAAGGAAAACATCTTTGTGTCCCTCAATGCTCTATTAGATTATCTCTTGTTAGAGAAGCACATGAGGGGGGTTTAATGGGTCACTTTGGGGTTGCTAAAACTTTGGATGTGTTGCATGAACATTTCTTTTGGTCTCATATGCATAAACATGTTCATAGTTTGTGTGATAAATGCATAGCTTGCCGCAAAGCTAAGTCTAAGATGCATCCCCATGGTTTATATACTCCTCTTCCTATCCCTTCAATGCGTTGGGTGGACATATCTATGGATTTCATCTTAGGATTACCCAAGGCATCAAAGGGAAAGGACTCCATTTTTGTGGTAGTGGATCGTTTTTCAAAGATGGCTCACTTTATTCCTTGCCACAAAGTGGATGATGCATGTCATATTGCAAACCTCTTCTTTCAAGAAGTGGTTCGCTTGCATGGGATCCCTAGATCTATAGTGTCCGATAGAGATCCCAAGTTCTTAAGTCACTTTTGGAAGACCTTGTGGGGCAAGCTTGGAACTAAACTTTTATTTTCTACCACTTGCCACCCACAAACTGATGGTCAAACCGAGGTGGTGAATAGAGCTTTGGGACAACTATTAAGATGTTTCATTTCGGGGAATCCTAGAGTGTGGGAGAATTTACTACCCCATGTTGAGTTTGCATATAACCGTCTAGTAAATTCCACCACCTCACATTCTCCTTTTGAGGTTGTCTATGGGTTTAACCCCTTAACACCTCTTGATCTTCTTCCTATTCCCATTCTTGGAGATGTCTTGTGCAAAGATGGTGATGAAAAGGCTTCTTTTGTGAAAAATTTGCATAAAGACATCAAGAAGAGAATTGAGAAGAAGGTTGGCAAGTATGCTGAACTTGCCAATAAAAGGAGAAAAGCATTGTTGTTTGAGGAGGGTGATTGAGTTTGGCTTCATTTGAGGAAGGATCATTTTCCTACTCAAAGGAAGTCCAAACTAATGCCTCGTGGAGATGGACCTTCCCAAGTCCTAAAGAGGATTAATGACAATGCTTATGAGTTAGATATGCCTGATACATTCTTAGGTAGTCATACTTTTAATATCAGTGATCTAATTCCTTTTTCTGTAGGTCTCCAGAATTCGTGGTCGAATTCTCTCCAACTCGGGGAGTATGATGGAGATCAAGCTCAAGTGGACTTGGAGGCCAATCATCAAGAGCAAGAAGAGGTTGAGGCTCAAATAGAGGACGCCCATGGAGGTCAAAGCCCACCTCAAAGGCTTGCAAGGAGCATGTTCAAAGCTTTAGGAGCTAATGGACGTTTATTTTCTCTTTTTGTAATTTCTTTGTTTGAAGGTGCTTAGAGGGAAACATTAGAAACCTCTTTTGTTAAAGCATCATTAGGTCTTTAGATTAGGAGTCTTAGTGGGGGTGCATTAGTAGATAGGTGTAGAGTATTAGGGAGGTGCCAAAGTGAGAGAGAAGGTCACACCTTCCTCATGACTATAGTTGGCGCCACTTTCATTTGTATTTGGGGGGAATTTTGAATTTATTTAGCTTTGCATTTCAGCACCTCTAGGCTATAAATTAAGGTGCTGCCTTTGTATTTTTTGAAATTTGAATTTTGATTAGAGAAACTATACTCAATTTTTGAGAGAGCATTGGAGAGCTTTGTGCCTTCTTCACTAGTCTTATCTTGAGAGTTCCATGGTTACCCCAAGTGGCGGCTTGCACACTCATCTTGGAGTCACCATCCTCTAAGTGGCGTGATCATCCAACCATTCCTCCATCTTCATGAGCTTTCTATTCTCCTTCCTTCCTTCTCTTTTATGTTCATGTCTTACCTTGTTGTTCTTGCATTTTTCTGTTCGGCAATTCTAGTTCCTTTAGTTTGCTTCGGTTCCTTTTAATTTCTGTTGTTCTTCTTTGGTTCTTCTTCCTTTTCTAGCTATTTGTTCGGTGCAATTCAATTTTTACACATTTTGTTCGGTGCATTTGCCTTTTCTTCCAATTTAATCGGTTCAATTTGACAATATATGGAACTTCCATATGAGTTTGGGTTTTGGTACTAGTTTTGGTGAGTTCTTGACTATAGAACATTGATCCATTTCTATCTTAAAGTGCCTATCTCATATCTAACTCAAGATGATTCCTAAGAATGTCAAGAATCATTCATATTGTGCTAGTGGAATCATATCATTAATAAAATCACTACTTTATTGGATCAACACTTCAAGATAGAATCTTGGTGTCCTGAAGTTGCCCGCAATAGTAGTGGTTTACATATTAGTGAACACAAATATGTCTTTGATCTTCTCTATGAAATAGGGATGTTAGACTCTGATCTAATGCCAACCCCTATGACACATTCCTTTCAGTTAATCTCTTCTGAAGGCATTCCTCTAACTGAGACAGAATCGCCCCCTATTGCACATTGATCGAAAAACTTATCTATTTCACCAACACAAGGCCTGATATAGCTTTTAGTGTCAACAATCTCAGATAGTTCCTTTCTTCTCCCACTAAAGCTCATCAACAGGTTGCTTTTCGCATCTTAAGGTATCTTAAAGGAAATCTTGACTCAAGCATTTTCTTCAACCGTAACAGCTCCATGCAACTTCGTGGGTATAGTGACTCCGATTGGGCAACCTACCTAGAAACTAGAAAATCAGTAACTGGGTTTTTAATCTTCTTAGGAAAGTCTCTCATCTCGTGGAAATAAAAAAAAAACAGACTATCTTCAAAAGCTCATATGAGACAGAGTATAGAGCACTTGCAATGACTATATGTGAATTACAGTGGCTTACCTTCCTTCTAAAGGATCTAGGCATCCCATATCTGGGCCCTCTTTTACTACTTTTTTTTTTTTATATTTGCACCCGTGTAATTACCAAATACACATAATCAAATTCAATTTTCTTTCTTCTCTCAATCATTCTTCTCTTTTCGATTAGGGTTCAGTTCTTTCCCTTTTTTCTTCCTCTGTTTACACAGATAGAGTTCCACAGCGTTGCATGCTTGCCTTTGTGATTGCAAGAGTTCTTCACGCGGTTCTTCATGATTCCTCGCACGCGGCTCTTCATCATCCATCACAACAATTATATTAAATTCAGTAGAAACATGGATATATCCCTATGCGTAAAATGGAGATTTTGTACTAATGTATTCTGCAAAATATATATATATATATATATATATATATATATTCAAATAATTAATCACATAAATAATTTTTGGATAGCATTATTTTTCAATAAAGCCTTCTTTCTTATAGGTTAGAGAAGTACGTATATTGGAAGCCCTAACTCTAATGATTTTACTTTCTCTAAACTAGTGATAGGTACTAACTCAACTACCTATTACACAAATCATATACATGTGTTTTTTTATTAAATACAAATTGTCTATAAAAATTTTTTATGGTTAAGCATCATTAATAAAGTAACTAATACATCAAATATTGAGTTCTTTTTATTTATAGGAAAAAATGTCACAAGAAATGAGTCAAAGTGTCAATGATTGTATTAGTAAAGTGTTGGGAATGGATGATCCTTAACATGAAGGTTACCTAGTATTAGGAGACCTTCGTAGTGTTGCATTTTTAGTCCACCACAAGATTTAGTAGTTCGTGGTGTAGTTTCTCAAATTTTAATTCGACCGGAAGTTCTCAATTGAAAGAGAAAGTTATTAGGTCGAGGGAAAAGTTATCAAATTCTCAAGAAAATGTGAAAACATTAAAAAGTGTGATTCTTGCATACATCCAAATGAAAAAAAAAGACATATTCCTCGTAAACAAGGTGGTAAAAATCTAAATTCAAAAATTCAATTCATAATAACTCAAATTCATATTATTTTAATCCATTTAAACAAATTTATGTCAAATCCAAATTCTTATTTTTAAGTTTTAAGTCCAATATATGTAATTAGATATGGATTGGATATAAATTGGATATATTTTTAGATGATCCAAAATAGATTTTAGGTTGGATTTTGAGTTAGTCCAGACTTGAGCTAAAGTCGGCCTGAGCCAAGGTCCAACCGTATCGATCCGGGCCTCGATCGAGTCAAATTACTTTGGCTCAGGTCGAGCCAAGATGACACGGGACCAAGTCCATTCGAGTCAACCCGGGCTCAGATCGAGCTGAGTCAATCCGGGCCTGGATCGAACCCAAGTCGTGCTGAGTCAACTCTAACCCAGATAAAGACCAGTCGATCTATGCCCATGTCGAGCTAATTCAGCCAAAACCTAGGTCGAGCTGAGTTCACCCAAACCCAAGTAGAGACGAGTCGGCCCATGCACAGGTCGAGTTGAATCGAGCAGGCCTAAGCCCAAGTCGAGTCGCGTCTTCCTCAGCCAAGCTCAAACTGAGTCGGTCTGAGCCAAGGTCTAGCTGCGTCAGCCTCTTCCCATGTTGACTCGTCCCGGGCCAAGGTCGAGTTAAGTCAGCCTAGTACTAGGTTAAGCTGAGTCGACCCGGGTCCAGTTCTACCTGAGTTGGCCCAAACCCATGTCGAGGCGAGTCGGTACGTGCCCATGTCGAGACGAGTGTGTCCGGACCCCTCTAGACTTGATTCAGTTCAGACTCATGTCGAGTCAAGCCGTCTCGGGCCCATTTCCAGCTGAGTATGCCCGGGCTCATTTCGACTCGAGTCGGCCTGGGCCAAATCGACATAAGCCCATATCAAGTCGAGTCGACACAGGTGCGTGTCAAGCCGAGTTGGCCTGGGTCCATATTGAGCCGAGTCGGCCTGGGTCCATATTGAGCCGAGTCGGCCCGGGCCCATGTCAAGCCAAGTCAATCCAGGCCCATGTCGAGTCGATACATGCCCATGTCAAATTGAGTCAGCCAAGACCCATTTCGACTTGATGCAGCCCAGGCCCATTTCGACTTAATGCGGCCCAAGCCTATGTCAAGTCTAGTTGATCCGGGTCCATGTCGAGTCGAGTCGATCCGGGCCCATTTCAACTCTAGTCGGCACATGCCAATTTCGACCGGAGTCGATCGGAGTTCATATCGAGTAAAATTGACCCAGGTCAATTTCCAGTCGAGTCAATGCGGGCCCATTTCAAGTCGAGTCGACCTGGTCCATATCACGTCGAGTCGCCCCGGGGTCATATCGAGTCGAGTCGGTTCGGGTCCATGTCGAGCTGAGCCGACCAAGTACTAGGTCGAGCTTAGTCGGCCCGGGTTCAGGTTGACTCGAGTCAATCCGGGTCCAGATCGAGCTGAGTCGGCTCAGGCCCAGATCGAGTCGAGTGGGTCCGGGCCCATACTGAATCGATTCGGCTCGGGTCCATATCTAGCTGAGTCGTCAGGTACAAGATCAAGTGCAGTCAACTTGGGTTCGGGTCGAGCAGAGTCAGTCCAGGTCCATCTCTAGCTGAGCCGGTCAGGTACAAGGTCGAGTGTAGTTAGCCTAGGTTCAGGTCGAGTAGAGTCAGTCCAGGTCCAGGTCTGGCCGAGTTGGCTCGAGTCCTCGTCTAGTCAAGTTTGCCCAAGTCCAAGTTTAGTCGAGGCAATCCAATCCATGTCGAGCAGGGTGTGTCCGGGGCTATTGTTTATCAAGAGTGATCAAGGGCTTTGAAGAATTCAAATTGTGCTTTGAAGAATCCAAATCCTATGTGTTTGATGCAAGGCTGTGTTGTTGTTGTGTTTTGGGAGGGATCTGGGTAGTTTTATTTGTAATTCACTCCTTTGTTGAATCTAAAGTTAATGTATTTTAAATCCTTTATGAAATAAAGTGTTTTTCAAACTAAGTGAAAAACAACCTGTTGTTTTGTCGAATCAATCGGTTGTTTTACTCTTATGAGTTTTTGAAAAGGTTGAAAGCTGTTTAAGTTTGGTTGACTTAACTGCCAAACCAAACAATCGGTTGTTTCGTGGTTTCAACCGATTGTTTCTTTGAAAATCCTAACAGAATTCTATTTTGGTGGTTGAATGTGCTTTAGATGATTTCCAACTGAATATGCTCCTTCATTAAATGCTTTGACCAATCTTTGAAAAATATAAATAGTTTGTTTATGTTTTCAAACAAGGAAGTGAAACAGATTTGAGTTTTTCAGTTGTGAAAGAGTTGATTCAATATTTGAACATTCACATCAAAGCTTTGAGGTTTCTAAGAGAGTGGAATAGGATTGCATTTGTATTGATTTCAGATTGTTATGTAAACAAGTGTAATCTCTTCTCAACCTTTTGTACTTCTAGTGTTGTGTTGCCAAGGAGTGTTGTGTGGTCTTGAGGTGGTCAAGATCAATACTCTTGGTGTGTGAATTGCCAAAGTGAGTGTGTTTCTTGAAGGGTTCAAGGTCACTTCTTTGGTGGATTGTGTGTTGTAATCTGGTTTGATTACTTAGTGGATTACCCAGTGATTTTCTGGGGACTGGATGTAGCTCTTGGTTTAAGAGTGAACTAATATAAATTGTTGGTGTATCTTTCTCTTACCCTTAAACTCATTTAAATTCTGTTTTTACTTTTACTGATATAAACAACCGATTGTTTTGCAGAAACAACCGATTATTTTCTGTTGCTTTGTTGTTTTATTGCTCTTGTTCTTGGCTAACCTGATTTCTGTTCTGGATTAAACTTTAAAAAGATTTCAAAAACCTATCTTAAAATATTCACCCCCCTCTCGTTTAAGACCATATATTCTAACAGTTGAGTCAACCCATGTTGAGTCTAGTCCGCTCAAGCCCATGTCGAGCTGAGTCGGCCTGGAGCCATGTTGAGTCGTTCCAAGCCTATTTTGACCCTATTCGGCCTGGGCTCATTTTGACCTAAGTCGGCATGGACTAAGTTAAACTAAGCTCATATCGAGTCGACCCAGACCCATGTCGAGCAAACTCAGCTAGGGCCATGTTGAGCCGAGCCAGTCTGGGCTCATTTCGAGCCGAGTCGACGCGAGCCCATGTCAAACTGATTTGGTCTAGTCCCATGTTAAGTCGAGTGAGCCCAGGTCCATGTCGAGTCGAGTAGGCTCAGGTCCATGTCGAGTCGAGTGGGCCCAGGTACATGTCGAGATGAGTCTATTTAGGTCCAGGTCTAGCCGAGTCAATCCGGTTCCAAATTGAGTCGGTCTGGTTCCAGGTCCAATCAAGTCAGGTCACGTCCGGATCAAAATACATTTAATTTAATTTAATTGACAAAGTGAATTTAATCTAGATTTAATTTATTTTAAATTGATTTTCCAAATATATCAAATGGGTATGATTTTAAATTTATTCCATTTTATTTGATCTAAATTTCATCTAAATTAGATTTTGAAAAATTCAATTTATCATCATCCTACTCTAAGTTGGGTGTCATGTTTGGTAGTGCATGTAATTGTAGGTACTTATTTTTTCCATTTACTGTTAAAGAAAGTTGATCCTGTCTGTTGACCAGAACGCAAGAGCCTTGCCTCGTCAAAGGTGTCTTCCTCTGGATCGGCTTTGCACCACGCTAGCTTCCGTCCTTCACACCTCGATTCACCTCAGCGAACTCTTGTCCGTTCGCTCTGTCTTCTTCGTTCTCAATCGAGTCGTTCTCTGTAACCTTTGTTCATCCCTTTCATTTTCCTTTGCAGTTCCTGCGATGGCTCATACAAAATCCACTGCGAACCCTCCTTCTTCGTCGCGAAACCCTCCACCCTAAGCGCGTAGGGTTGCTCCTGGGGCAAATCCTCCGCCAGCGCGTAACCCACCACGAGCATCTGGCACTCCTTCTACCCAGGCTGAGAGGCCTGCAACTTCTCACGCCAACCCCGCTCAGGCAACTCCACCAGTTGCCGGAGGAGCCTCCATTCCTACACAAGACTATAAGAAACTCTACCCGTGGGCCAACCCAACTTTGCTGAAGGAGACCTCTTCAGTAAACTCTGCGTTGGCGGTGCTACGGTTGAAGAAAGGGGATGAGCCCAGCCTCTCGTTCCACAAGGAGCACGACGACAAGTTAATGGTGCTGCCTTGCCCTCCCGACGTGCCAATCTGCGCGGATGACAAGGGGAACAACGACGAGTTGTTCTGCTTCGTTTACACCACTCTATTCAAGAAGGTGAAACTCAGGTTTCCCTTCACCCGCTTTGAACGAGAGCTACTAACCGAGCTCAACATTGCCGCTGCCCAGCTCCATCCCAACAGCTGGGCATTCGTGAGGGCATTTCAAATCATGTGCGCGCACTTGGGACTACCGGCCTCGGTAGACGTTTTCCTTTTCTTGTTCGAGGCCAAGAATCCCGGAGACCGCCCCTAGGTGAGCTTAAACGGGATTGTTGGGAGATCGATCCTCTCAATCTTCCAGCAATCCTACAAACACTGGAAAGGAAAATTTGTCCAAGTGCGTCAAAATGACCAAGACCCCTCACTGCTCGATGGCTTCCCCTTGTATTGGGTAAACAAGGGGAGCAAGGACTCCAAAGAAAACTTCAGAAGGCCAAGAAGTCCTGACAACATGGGCGAGTTGGACAAGGACCTCTGCCTTTTCTGGAAGAGGGTGGCTGATGCCCATATTAACTTTCCTACTTCTTCAATAATCACCTTCGAATTCCTTAAGGACCAACTCGAAGCCCACATCGGTAAGCCCCACCTCACCATCAAATCTACCAACTTAGCATTTTTCTCCGTTCTACTTTGGCATTCCGTTATTAACTCATGCGCTGCTTGTGTTATCCCTGTACAGACATGCTTGTAACTTTTTCTTCTGTTTTAATTGCTCACCTATTTTTTACCTTGTGCAGATAACATGCTGGGAAAAGGCAAAATGGCTGAATTGAGGGCGATCGCCCGAACTCACAAGCTGGCGGCGGGCTCCCAAACCGTGCCCAACTCGGTAGTGGAGATCGCCGTCGCCCAAGGCAAGACTCCTCCTCAAGGTCCAACTCCTTCGGGGACACTACCCGCCCCCCAAAGAAAAAAACTTGTCTTGAGGAAACCAAAGAGGAAAAATCCTCAGGTGGTACAAGAGGATGAAGAGGATGACGAGGCGGCAGAAGACGGCCTCGTCACCAAAAGAACAAGGGTGGCACCCTCTTCACCAACCGCTCTCCCAACACCAACGCCTCCTTCTCCTTCAGCTCCAACACCGCCCTCTCCTCCAGCTCCAACACCGCCAGTCCAAGCAACACCCTTGGCTGTTGCGCCCCCTGTGGTTGAACGCAGCGAGCCTAATTTCATTAAGAATCCTCCAAGCGCCTCCACGCCGTTTGTATCTGCTGGAGAGGGTCCTCCTTCAACCACCTCTATCGCTGGGGCTGCACCAGAAGGAGATGAGGGTGGCCATAACTCGCCAATCCTGATAACAGAATCTCTGACCATGCTGTCGATTTGCAACGAGGTGGTGGATGGGAAGATCGTTCCCTCTGAAGATTAATTATCTCCCTCCATCACTTTGCCTTTGAAAGTTTGTTGCTTATTTCGGCGTTGTAAAAACTTTACATGTAATTTTTCTTCTCATGTACTTGAACTGACATTGCTTTATGCAACTCTTTCCGCTTTTTGCACCTCGTCTTTCTGTTTACTTCGCATTCTTTAACCTTCGTCTGCATTCTTACTTGCTGTATGGTTGATCAACTTATCTGGTGAAACTTGTTTAAACAAATCAACCCAGCGATACTACAGGCTCAACTATTCACTCACCGCTTTGAACTTGAGCAAACCGTTAATCTTATAACAATTTATCGAACTGTTAACTCGAAGTAAAACTTGAGCAACTTATTAACCTTCAAGCGATGACATTTAACGGAACTTGCAAACTTAAGGCAATTAGTTGCTTACTAGGCAGCAGGCTTTAACTTAAACTGGTATTACAATACAGTTTACCTGATCTGCCCGGCAAGGTTAGCCTTTACTCCTGTCATCGCCTGGAATTCTTCTGATCGCCATAGGGTTCCGACGATGTAAGCTTTCTTTGCTTTCATATCTTGGCTTTTGTTCCCTCATTTGGGGGGTAGAGGCGCCTTTCGGATCCTTCTCTACCTCCCTAAGTTTCAGAACAATAAGCCGGATAGCGAGGTGTTCTCTTTGAACCTACCTTAGCCATCTTTTAAAACTTTTTCCACCCTTCACGCCATACCTGAACTCGTTCAAGACGAGAAGGATTTTATCTTGCCTGAACTCACTCTGAGGTGAGAAGGACTTCATCTGGCCTGAACTCGCTCGACGGCGAGAAGGACTTTATCTTGCCTGAACTCGCTCGATGGCGAGAAGGACTTTATCTTGCCTGAACTCGCTCGACGGCGAGAAGGACTTTATCTTGCCTGAACTCGCTCAACGGCGAGAAGGACTTTCTCTTGCCTGAACTCGCTCGACGGCGAGAAGGACTTTATCTGGCGCCTCAACTTGCCCAGGGTGTACATCTCCTCCCCCCTGGATGCACTGAGGACTTTTTCTCTTTCTCGCATGCACTCGCTCGAGGGCGAGGAGGTCTTTTTCTATCGCTGGTGCCTCCGATCGCCGAAAGACGATGAGGACTTTAAAACTTTAACTGATGCCGCCAATCGTCGAAAAGCGATGGGGACTTCAAAACTTTTACTTAGAAAGCATGCAGCATAACTCTAAACTTGCCTTGAATCACGTAAGAGTGATAAGGTCTTTTTACTAAAACTTTCGAAACAACAAGCATGCAATCTTAGAAGCTTTAAACTCTTTGAAAACTCCCCTTTATTGGGTGGCCTCATTAAAAACCCTCCTTAGGGAAAAAAGAGTGCCCCCTTCAAACTGTTTTAACAGAAAGCTTGCAAATCTTTTCATGTTCGTTTTTACTTACAAAGCTTTAACTGTAATATAACTTGAGGTGTGTGGCGTTCCAAGTGCGAGGAATCGCCCCTCCTTCCAACGTCTCTAAGCGGTAGGCGCCGTTCCCGAGTGCCTCGGTTATTCTGAACGGTCCTGTCCACTTAGGCGATAACTTGTTTTCCATCTCGTGCAGGTGGGCCTTCCTCATCACCAGGTCGCCCTCTCTAAACTGCCTTGGCATCACCTTCGAGTTGTACCTTCGCTCAATCCTCCTTTTCACTGCCTCAGCCTTTACCCTTGCCTCCTCCCTGACCTCATCCAGCAAATCCAGATTCAACCTTCTTTCTTCATTCGAGTCCTCTGCTACGAAGTTCTGGAATCTCGGCGAGCTCTCCTGGATTTCAACTGGAATCATTGCATCACATCCATAGACCAAGCTGAACGGGGTCTCGTGGGTTCCTGACTGCTCGGTGGTGTGGTACGCCCAAACTATGCGGGGCACCTCTTCAGCCCACGATCCCTTGGCTTTCTCTAGCCTTCTCTTCAAGCCTCTGAGCAACACCCGATTGGCGGACTCTACTTGGCCATTTGTCTGGGGGTGCTCGACGGATGCAAACACCTGCTGGATTCCCACCTCTTCGCACAACTTCTTCAGTAGGTGACTTGCAAACTGAGTCCCATTGTCTGACACCAGGCGTTTGGGCAGACCAAACCGGCACACGATGTTCTTCCAAACAAAACTCTCAATCTTGTGTGTGGTGATCTGGGCTACTGGCTCTGCTTCGATCCACTTGGTGAAGTATTCAATCGCCACCACCAAGTACTTCATCTGCCTGATCGCCAATGGGAAAGGTCCCAGAATGTCAATTCCCCACGTATGAAACGGCCAAGGGCTGTAAATTGACTATAACTCTTCTGGAGGCACTTTGTGCCAATCGGCGTGCTGCTGACATTGCTTGCAACACTGTGCATACCTCTTGCAGTCCTCCCTCATCGTTGGCTAGTAATAACCTGCACGGAGAGTTCTTGCAGCCAGAGCTCGACCCCCGACGTGACTTCCACATATCCCTTCATGGAGCTCGGCTATGATTCTAGTGCATTTTTCCCCGTGCACACATTCTAGGGGTGGGTGTGTAAACCCAAACCTATATAGCTCGCCATCGATCATGGTGAACTTGCTGGAGTTCTTCTTTATCTTCCTAGCCTCCGTCGGATCCAGCGGGAGAAGGCCATCTGCCAGGCAGCGCTGGTACTGTGTTATCCATGTGTCTGGCTCATGCGTCGCGCAGACCTGCGTCATGTTCACCCTCTCCCCCTGACATGCTCTTATTCTCGGCGATCTCAAGGTCTCCTGAGTCAAAGACCTGTGACTCTTCACCGCTTTCTCCGTCGACTTGCTTATCTGAAGAACCAGGTGATCTGCCACAAATGCTCTAGGCGTCTTCAGAGTTTCTTGGATCACTGTCCTCTGCCTACCCCCCTTGCTCGAACTGGCGAGCTTAGCTAGCAAGTCTGCTCGGGCATTCTGCTCTCTGGGCACATGCACCACTTCAAATGAGACAAAGGAACTCTTCAACTCCTGCACATACTCCAAGTAAGCCGCCATTTGTGGATCCTTGGCCTGGAACTCGCCTGTTACTTGTCCCGTGACTAATAAGGAGTCACTCTTAGCCATCAGCACCCTAGCCCCCATCTCCTTGGCCAGCAAGATTCCGGCGATCAACGCTTCATACTCTGCTTGATTGTTGCTGGCTTTGAAGGCAAACCTCAGGGACTGTTCTATCAGCACACCGTTGGGCCCCTCTAGAATGACCCCAGCACCGCTACCCTGCTGGTTTGAGGATCCGTCAATCGAGAGTACCCAACGAAAGTCCTCTCCTTCAACTCGTGCTGCTTCTGACGAGAGCTCGACCACAAAATCAGCGAAAATCTGCCCCTTGATCGGACCTCAGGGCTCGTACTTGATGTCGAACTCCGACAGCTCTACCGCCCACTTCACCATTCTCCCAGCTACATCAGGCTTCTTCAGGACTTTCTGGATGGGCAAGTCGGTCATCACCAACACTGTAAAACTATGAAAATAGTGGCGCAACCTCCTTGCCAAAAACACTACAGCCAGTGCAGCTTTCTCCAAGGCCTGATACCTCACCTCCGGGCCTTGCAACACCTTGCTGACGAAATAAATAGGCTTCTGAGCCTGGTCTTGATCTTGGGCGAGCACCGCACTCACCGCCCTCTCAGTCACAGCAAAATACAACCTGAGAGGGGTTCCTACCAAGGGTTTACACAAAATCGGCGGGCTCGCCAAGTACTCTTTAAGCTTCACGAAGGCTTCTTCACACTCCTTCGACCAGACAAACTTGTTGTTTCGCCTCAAACATTGGAAATACGGATGGCCTTTCTCTCCGCTAGCTGATACGAAACGAGACAGGGCGGCCATCCGACCTGTAAGTTGCTGCACCTCCTTCACGGTAGCCGGGCTCCTCATCGCCAAAATGGCAGCACACTTATCAGGATTTGCCTCTATTCCTCTTTCAGTTAAGAGGAATCCCAAGAACTTTCCCGCCTCCACGCCAAAAATGCACTTCTCGGGGTTCAGCTTTAATCTGAACTTGGCGATTGTGGTAAACAACTCCTCCAGATCCGCAAAGTGCTTGCTCTTTTCAGGCGAGGTCACGACCATATCATCTACGTACGCTTGCACATTCCTTCCCAGCATTGGTGCAAGTACCTTATCCATCAATCGTTGGTACGTCGCCCCCGCATTCTTCAGCCCAAAGGGCATCACCTTGTAACAGTAGCACGACCTCTCAGTCATGAAGGCAGTTTTCTCTTCATCCATAGGATGCATCTTTATCTGATTATACCCTGAGAAGGCGTCCAGAAAGCTCAGCAACTTGCACCCTGCTGCACTGTCGACCAGGGCATCTATGCTTGGCAAAGGGTACGAATCCTTTGGGCAAGCCTTGTTCAGGTCAGTGAAGTCGACGCACATGCGCCACTTCCCATTACTCTTCTTCACCAGTACGACATTAGCCAGCCACTCAGGGTACTGGACCTCCCTGATATGACCTGCGACGAGGAGCTTCTTCGTTTCATCCTGGATTGCCTATCTTCTCTCCTCATTGAACTTCCTCCTCCTCTGTCGCACCGGTCTGACCTGGTTGTCCATTGCTAGATGGTGGCACAAGAAGTCGGGGTCTATTCCCGGCATGTCTGAAGCAGACCATGCAAAAGCATCCAGATGCCGTTCTATCACCTTGGCGATCTGGTCTTCGAGCTCAGCCTCCAAAGATCTTCCCAGCTTGAAGACCTTTCCCCCGATCTCCCTTTCGAGCCACTCCTCGACGGGTTTGGGTCTGGTTTCCCTGGCGATTCCCGATTCCCTCGCTTCCTCTGGGCGGTTCCTCGCCTCTTCCTTCCGTCCGACGCTCTCTCCCTCAACCTCAGCCTCCACCATGGTGACATCGCCTCCGGCGGCCTCCTCCATCGCCGCATCAACAACTCGTCGTTCTGTTGGCTTGGGCTTCACACCAGGAGGCGATGTCGTGGTGATGTAACTTACTGACCTCTTATTCTTGAGGCTATTCTCATAGCATTTCTTCGCCTCCTTCTGGTCAGATCTGATTGTGATCACCACTCCCTCCATCGATGGTAACTTAACCTTCATGTGCCTAGTTGAGGGCACAGCTCCTATTCTGTTGAGGGTTGGTCTCCCCAACAGAATGTTGTATGCTGAGGGGGCATTCACAACGAGGTACTTGATTTTCTCCGTCCTCGAGGCCACCTCATTCGTGAACGTTTTTCTTAGCTCGATGTACCCCCTGACCTCCACCTGATCGCCATCGAACCCATACAAGCACCTTCCATAGGGCCTCAGCTGGTCAAGGGGTAGTTGCAACTGCGTGAAAGTCGGCCAGAACATTACATCTGCCGAGCTTCCTTGGTCCACTAGCACCCGGTGGACTTTCCTTCCCGCTGTGACGAGCGAGATAACTATGGGATCGTTGTCGTGAGGCACAACGTCCCTGAGATCTTCTTTCGTGAACGTGATGTCCACATCTGGCGAGTGGTCCTCGAACATGTCCACCGTCATCACAGACCTTGCATATTTCTTCCTATGGGATGCAGTGCATCCACCACCCGAGAATCCTCCAGCGATGGTGTGGATCTCGCCATGAGTGGGCATCTCATGTTGCTGAGCCTCACCACCCGCCGGCTGGGAGCTCGACGCACCTCCCGTCCTCTTGTCCAGCAGGTAATCGTTCAGAAACCCACTCTTGACCAGATCGTCGAGCTGGTATCCCAGGGCCAAACACGAATCCACGGTGTGACCAAAACTCTGGTGGAACTCACACCAGGCGTTTGGTTTTGGTCCTAACACCTTGTCGCCCACTTTCTCAGGCGCCTTAAGCCTGGCTGCTATGTTGGGAATGACGATTAGATTCGCCAATCCCATGACAAACTTGTACTTTGGTGGGCGATTATACTCCCTGGGGCGTCCTGGGCCCCTCCCCTTGTTCTTTCTTGGATCATAAGGATGGCGAGTCCTCTGATCCTTCTTGGCCGCCATTGTCTCCAGCACCCTCTGCGGTTGGATTCTAGTCTGGGCTCGTGGCCTAGCAGGGGCCACGCTCCCTCTCTTCTCGGCGACCTCACTCTCGTCGGCGATTTGGGCCACCGCAAGTCGCCTAACCTCAGCAAACGTGGCGGGGTGTGCCCTAATCAACGCCTCACAGAAAGGTCCCGACAACACGCCCTTTTTGAAGGCGTATACCAGCATCTCCTCGTCTTTAGCAGGCGAGCGGACCATCTGTGCTCCAAAACGATTCAGATAGTCCCTGAGGGACTCTCCCTGGTATTGCCTTATGTCGAACAGGTCATAAGACACCCTAGGTGGCGCCTTGTTCACAATGTACTGCTCGACGAAAAGCTTCGAAAACTGCTGAAAGTTGGTTATGTGACCTGTAGGCAAGCTCACAAATCATTCCAGCGCTGTTCCCTGAAGCGTGCTCACAAACATCTTGCAATATACAACATCCGAGCCTCCTGACAGCATCATCTGCGTGTGGAACGTGGTGAGATGGCCTCAAGGTCCTGCACGCCGGTGAAAGAAGCTTTCACTGGTACTACGCTCGCAGGAATAGGTGTGTCTGTGATCGCCTGAGCAAACGGCATAGGGAAAACGCGCGGTGGCGACGACGGCGCGACCTCTTCTACAGCTAGGCGTCCTCTCTGCTCCTGAAGAGCTTGACGCAACTCCTCAGTCACTTTGCTGAGCTCTTCATTCCTGGCCCGAGAGGCGACCAGGTCTTCATGCATCTTCTCTTGCTCTATGCGCGAGGCCTCCACATTCGCCTGCAGCGCGCGCATGATCTCCACCATCTGCGCCATGGTCATGGCGCCTTCTGTAGCAACTGGCACAACGGGACTTGAACGGTTGCTTCTCATCTTTCTCATGAAAACTTAGCAAACCACACTTCAACGAGCAAAACCTTCTCCAGCAAACGATCGATCCAGTAGTCAATCGGTCAGAAACTCTCAAACTCCCAAGAACTTCCAAAAATGCAACTGCAACAGCACGCCGATAGCTTCGGACGTCGAAATCTTCACAGGAACTTACACTCTCACCGCGAACCTACCGCTCCTCCAGCAAAACTCTCGATTCACCGATCAGAAACGCGAATGAACGGTAAAACTTCGAATCAACCGATTGAAAACCGCACAAACAGCAAGAAACCTCAAGAAAACGATCGAAAGCTCGAACGAACGGTGGCAAACTTCAGACTATCGATTAAAACCCAAACGAACGGCAGAGAACTCGAATTCACCGAACAAAACCTCGAACGAACGGCAGAAAACTCGAATTCACCGAACAAAACCTCGAACGAATGGTGGAAAACTCGAACTCACCGAACAAAACCTCGAACGAACGGTGGAAAATGGTTGCACCAGCACACAACCACGCGGAAACTACAGAACCCTCAAGAACTTGACGCTGTGGATGGGAACAGGTTTTACACGGCCCCACGGTGGGTGCCTGATGATCCTGCCTGTTGACCAGAACGCAAGAGCCTTGCCTCGTCAAAGGTGTCTTCCTCTGGATCGGCTTTGCACCACGCTAGCTTCCGTCCTTCACACCTCGATTCACCTCAAGAACCTGCAAAAGACAGAGTGGCGCCGCTGCGGCCGATCGCGCTCCGACGCTCAAGTCAGTGACGGTACCACCAAAACTCTAAGAGAGAAAAGCTAGAAACTCAAGGAACCGTGCAAAAACTCTCTCAGCCTACTCAAGTATTCTCAAGCGTAAAGAAGTGTTCTAAACGCGCGTACCTCAGAAGTTCGTTAGAATCCCTTATATACTTGTGCACTTTCTCTCTCCTGACGGTTACACCTCTGGACACGTGGCTCGCATCCAGCTGTACACGTGTCACCATCTGGAACGTCCTCTGCTTGAGCGTCACTTCTTACTCTTCAGGCTGTTCGACTAAGTTACCCATGCAAGGAGTAACTCGGCGTATAGCTGCCTTGGAGCGCGATCTCTTCTGTGTGGCGAGTACGGGTGTCACCATGCACATCTTCTCTGTGGTCTCGCCGGCCGCCATCATGATCTGCTTCACTTGCTTCATCGTGTATGTTCTGGTAAGCTGTTCCCTTGCCTCAACCTCTGGCTAGGGAATGATCACCTGATAACTTCGTCCTTCGTACTCGTGCCCCTTGAAAGCCTTGAACAAGCTTTCCTGATCTTTCGGAGATGTCCTCCTTTCGGCGATCTCTGATCACTTGGTCGCCTAAACTCGCATACGGCGACTACAACACAAGCCTGGTGACCGCCGGTTTAGATATGCTAGAGATCGGAGCACGCCAACTTAACGACTGGCGACTACACGAACTCCCCGATGTGCTTCCCTTCTGCCAACCAGGTGTTCCGCTTAACACGCGTATTTTATCTCTTGCTGCCACATCATCACTCCCGACTACCTGGTCGGTACAAAAGTCATATTGTTAAATGCTTGACTATTATTTAGTATCTTGTGTATATTTTTTAGTTCCATTGACATGATATGATTTTAATTCACAGAATGAAGAGAGTGAACACGACATGCCAACATCATAAGGAGGGTCTTCAATTGTTAGTAATTTTTATGGAGTTTGACATTCTATTTTGTTAGAAACAATGTGTTCAAATTGACACATATGATGTGGTATTGTTTCACTTAGTAAACTGAATTGAAATTTTATTTTGTTAGATACAAATTGTTCAAATTGACATATATGTTGTAGTATTTGTGGATTCAGTAAATTGATTTAACATTATATTCTCTTAGAAACATTTTATTGGGAAAGAATGTGTAGTAAAGTTTACTATAGAGAAGTTTATTTGATATTTAGTAAGAAATTTGTTCCTGCTGGTTGACCAGATTGTTCTTTGTGCATAGCTACGAGCTGCGTATCAAGGACTCATTCGTCTTCGTTCTAAATCTCCACCCTTCGCCGCCATGAATACCTGAAATAGAGAGAACAAAGGGCGCCCTCGCGACCGTTTGCACTCCGACGCACAAGTCAGTACTGGCAGAAAACACCGTGCACCTCCGTATCAGAACACCGCAGACACCGTGTTCAGAGAGTGCGTAACTGAATTCTAACTGTATTCTCTCTCGTTCTCAAGTCACTCGTGCGTACAGTGCGTAAGCGTACAATGACTGAAAGTGTGTAAAACGTCAAGTGACTAAAAACGTACCTTAACCTGCCATGTGTCTCCTTCTGACTTAAGCGTAACTCTATGTGGGAGGCCTTACGACGCTGTAACCCAACTTAGGGAAATCCCAGCGTGTAAGTCTCCCTTCTCGAAGTGCAACTGGCACAGGATGATCCCTCAGGCATCAACTCATACGCCCACTATCAGAGGGTTCATCCAGGCCGAGCGTATACTGCCCTCGCACGTCCCATGCATGTCGATCGCCGCTGGAACGAGACTCTACCGAGTCATATCGGTTCCAGTGGTTCTCTAGCGGTGGGGCGTACTGCCGCTTCCCTACACCTTCATGCATGGTCTTGGCGGTTTGGGCTTCTCTATAATGATAGCTGGGATGTGGCCTTCAAGCCACCTTTCTGACTCATCTTCCTCTTCGGGTGCTGAGGGCCGAGGACTCCTTGCCCCTCCTCCAAGCCGACACCTCCTCGGTCCTCTTCCATGTGAGCCTAACGAGACTCTTTCCTAACCAACTGAACCTCCCGCGTGGGCCCCTCCTTCGGGGTCCCATGTCTACTTTGGTCAATGGTCAACAGTCAAACCTGGACGGTACAAAATTTTATTGCTTAGTTTTTGGTGAAATTACATTTAGCTAAACACTTTCAAATTGGATTATCTCGAGAAATTATTAGTTTAATTATTTTTTAGAGAAATTTAAACAATCATTCGTACATTGTCACAGTAGATGTATAAGAGAGATTATATTAAAATAACTACTTATTTTGTACATTTAATTTATATTTTTTAATATGATAAATTTATTATTTCTATTATTATCAAATTTTAAATTAATTTTAAGTAAAATAGGTAATTTAATTTTATTATAATATTATTAAAAAGTAATTAAACAAATAATTTTTTGAATTTTGAAAAAATTAATAAATTAAAAAAATTTAAACAAGTTTTGTTAGTTTCTTAAATTTTCAATAAATTTAAAATGATAATAAAATATGATATATTTTTGTGGCTGTTTTAATCGTCATAATAAAAGTGAATTTTGTTGCCATTTTGATATGAGTTGGATTCACACTAACAAGATACACAACATTTAAGGAGGCTTAAGGTCATCTCAATGGAGGATAATGCCATCCAAGAGAGAAGCCAAACTCATTGAACGATGTGTCCTTATCACAAACACTTGGTGGAATTGAAAGGAAAACAAGAACAAATTAAGAACACAAATAGAAACACAATTGCTACATGTAATATATCAAACTGGACATAATTGAATCTAGAACAAGTTGCCCCGATTGAAAACACCAAATGAATAAGATGAACCGAACAAAATCGTAAGACAACACATAGAACACAAAATAATCGGTGAAAAGGATGAAGAACTCTAGATTACGAATGAAAACAGCAATGAGATGAAAGAAATGGAACTTAGATGGTTGAAGAACCGGCTGGAATGGATTAGGAGAATGATCACGCCACTTAGTGATGGAGTCCCAAGATGAGTGAAGGAAGCCGCCACTTGAAGCTCTCCTAAAGCTCACAAGATGAGACTATGGTAAGGAGATCAAGATCTCACAAAATGCTCTCTCAAAATGAGTAGAGTTTCTCTATATCAATTATCCAAATCTGAATTTACAAGAGTCCAACCTCTCTATTTATAATAGAAGAGGCTGAAATGAAACACAAATGAAACTCAAAGTTCCCTCCAAATTCAAATGCAAATTGGTGCCACCTAGTCATGAAGTAAGTGTGATCTACTTCCTATTTTCAGCACCTCCTAAAATATGTGTACACCCTCCCCTAACTATTCACACATTTTATTTAATATTCACACTTCCTACAACTATAGAAAATTAATTCAAATTATGCTCTTTTATTTAATGCTTGGCCTTTCCCCTCATGGTTTGGACTTGGGCTTTGGCCTTCTTGGGCTTGGGCTTTGGGTTTGGGACTCATATTTTAAAAAGACTAATAAGAAGAAATTTAAATGATTTGGCCCTTGTCCATTCTTCCTATTAACAACATCTTTTTGATTAGTAATTGAAAAGATGATATCATGAATGGCTGATTTTCAACTGCTAATAATTTTTTTTCTTTTATAGAAAATTTACCTGAATTCAAAAATATATTTGTAATATTTTGACATGATGAAATCTAACGATTTTGACATGTTTTTGTTACAATACCTTTGACTTTATAAGAATTCATTAAAATCGAAAGAGTTTGAAAATTTTAAAATATGTTACTTTAACAATTGTATAATAAAATACACCAGTTTATAATATTAGAAAAAATTTCATCTTTTCACATAGATCTATTATCTCAAGAATTTTTATTTTTTTTACTTTTGATCATTATAATCTAGAATAGTTTATTATTAAGTTATCAACTCTAAAATTTTACACATGTCTATTTTAGATCTTAATTTTTCTTGCTTCACCTTTATGAGAACGAGGTGAACTAAATTCCTTCATCGACCCACCCTATTGTCATGCCTAGCAAGAAGGGTGCGTTTCTTTTAATCATAATTCCAATTAAAAACCTTTAGTGTGGGCAATAATTCATTTTAAAAAGAGGTGTTGTTTGTAGTAACTTAAACCGTCAATTTATTTGACATTATTAGTGGAGTTAATTATGTATTGCAAGATTGAAGTTAAATCACTCTAAAAATATACCAAATTAAATTCATTTTTTTTAAAGATAAGATATTAAAGTAAATATAAAGGAAAGATTATAATTCAAACTTTTAAAAACCAAATTAAATGCGCTTACTGTGTCGTATTAGGATGAAATGCAATTGATACTAATTGATTATGTTTTCGTAATTAGAAAGGGAGTTTTGAAAAATTATAATTCAACCTTTTAAAAACCAAATTAAATGAGCTCATTGTGTCATATTAGGAAGAAATACAATTGTTACTAATTGATGTTGGATAATATTTGTTGTATATGGAGGGATAAAATGCTTCCAATATGGACACCTTGGATGAGATTTAATCTATCAAGAATAAGACGAAACAAAAGTTGGAAATATAGCTTTAGAGAAAGGGTTTTTAATAGCTAAAAGAGATTGCCTTTATTAGGAGAATTGAGATATTGTAGCAGGACAACAAAGAGTAGTTGCAATAAATATGCTAATGTGCAGTGATTTTTCTTTGGTCTTTCTATGTGGACTATACAAAGAAAACAGTGGTAGGGGTGCTTTGAAGGTTGGACTATATATTAGAGACATATTAATAGTGTAGGATCTCCTTTTATAAAAGCCGTATGTATTGTAAAAGTTGAATAGTTATATGTAAGATATACCTGTTACATGATTTTTGTTATCTGTTATTGAGATGTGTTAGTTGAAGATGCTTTTTCTTATTTGAGAAAGACACACGTCTCTAGTGTTTTCTTGTATACGGATTAGAGCATCTCATAAATGTTTCATTTAGTTTATTCATTCTTTGTTGATAAAAAAAAAAATAACTTATGTTGTTTTTTAGTTAGGAAAGGAGTTTTCATATCAATTATTATTGTAATTGACATTGTATGTATATATAAATATATAACATTGATTAAAATTGTGACGGATTATAATAGGAATCAAACATTGTGTTGGCCATTCATCTTCAACATGTGGTTTTTTCCTATTTCTATTATAAACATTTAATTCTCCCTTAGAAACATTTTACTCTTGTTCATGCTCTTTTATCTTCCAAATTGTTAGAATATGATCCAATTGTTCATGCTCTTTTATCTTCCAAATTGTTAGAATATGATCCAATACAAAATTTTGATTAAGGGTTGTTAAACAATAAAATATAAACATATTGTTATTGTTCTTGTTATAAACATTTCTCTCTCTTTAGAAACCTTTCCCTCTATCTCTCTCATGCTTTCTTATCTTCACCATTGTTAGAATATCATTCAACACACATTGAAATTTGGATTAAGGGTGGTTAACCAACAAGCATAAATCATGAGAACACTTTGTTTGTAAGATACAAGTTTTATACAAGTAGATGACCTAAGATGCAATGTGCTCCTTTTGACAGATAATAGAGCACATTGATGAAATTAGCCGCATCAAGCTTTTCAAACTAAATTGAATTCCCTTTAAAATGTAATATAGAGGTGAACCTAAGTTGAATGTTTAGAAACATTCTCATTAAGTACATTATTTTTTATTCTTTCATTTACAAATTAAAGTTGGGGTTTGAATGATTTTTTACAATAAAAAATACATAAAAGTGAAAATAAAAGGCAGGGTATCATAAATAGAAAATAAAGTAATGAAACAAATCATGACAATTTTCCACTAGATTATCTATCAACACTCAAATTGTAGAAAAAAAAACTGAAATTGAAAAACAATGTAATTCAAAAATGACATTACAATAATAAAACTAAATCAGAACAATATAAATGGTAAAGAATGACATTACAATAATGAAACTAAATCAGAGTATGTATTACATGGTTCAAATAAACTATGC
Organism: Phaseolus vulgaris; assembly: GCF_000499845.2. NCBI lineage: Eukaryota > Viridiplantae > Streptophyta > Magnoliopsida > Fabales > Fabaceae > Phaseolus > Phaseolus vulgaris. The sequence goes on along the minus strand of NC_023756.2, from coordinate 27,602,776 downwards.
TACACTATTCAACGAATACATAAATGTAAAAGGGAATTAAAGCAACCTAAATTCAAAACAATATAAATGGATTCAAAAACTAAATAGAAATTGATTTTACTAACTTTTTCTCTAGATCAAATTGTTTATTAACCATTGTCTAATAAATTGTTTGGTACTTTTTATAACAATGAAAGTATAAGCGTATATTCAGAAATACAAAATTAAAAATGCAAGAACTTTACACGACAAAATTATAAATGACATAACTAAAATAAACAATGAAATTCTTCAAAGCAATAAAAGAGAAAATTGTATAAAAAAAGTATCAACTAAACATTCTAAATATTCAATTCTTCTAATTGGTAAGACATCAGACATCTCATCAGCTTGATATGACAATTTATCATTCATGTTGTCAACTTGCACATGTCCTTGGGGTTTTGTTTTGTTTGGGACAGACCATCCACAAAGGTTTTTTCATATGTTTGGGTAACTGACATGATCTTCCGTGGAAGGATGAATGGATCATAGGGACCATATCTTCCACTTAACTTGATTTCAACTAGATTAATTGTGAATGAAATCTAGTCCCAACATTAATTATAAGATCAAACCATTCACAGTAGAATAACGAGGTCTTCTTATTCAGAGCAACATACTCCAATTCATATATATTCTAAATTATACCATAAAATTCGTCTTCTCCTCACCAATGAGACATTTAAAATACAAGCCACTATTGGTTGTTTTCTTATCATCAACCCATGCCTTTGTATGAAACTTATATGCATTAAAGAAAGTCCATTCAATTTTGGGTCAATTACATTCCTTTAATCATGAACCTATGTTGTAGTGATAAGAGGACATTACATTTATTTATGAAATTCTGGTTAAATTAGAAGCATGTATGGGTTGAGGTTGCACTAACGTAGTTCTTGAACCATTCAGGAAAATTGTTATATACAATAAAACTTACTCTAGGAATTGTTTAACCTCATTGCAATTGATGAGGATATGAATATGGGTAGAACGATTGATAGAAGAGGGCCAAGCTCAACACCCCATGAAAGACAAGAGCCAAATCTAGAACATCTAGCACAGGTGGAGAGCGTCTAGCACAAGATGGAGAGCGTCTAGAGGGGGAGCGTCTAGAAGGAAGGGGAGAGCGTCAAGGACCTACTACTAGTCCATGACCAAGCTACGGATGGGAGCCTTGGGCCAAGCCACGGATGGGAGAGAGAACAATTTGTATATGCTACATGAAGGCCCATTAAGGGTAGCTTAGTATTAAGTGTAGTGTAAATAACATAAACTTGATTCCATGAGACTTGACCTAGATTTGGCAAAGATATGGTCACGTTCTAGAAGGATTCTCCACTAGGACCGGTCATGTGCTCCATGTGATGTAATTTGCATTTCATTTTGATTAGCATTAGGGTTGCATTATGGTCCTCCTTAGCCTATAAAAGGAGGAGCCTACACCTTGTAATTCCAAGACTATTTTGAGTAATGAAATGCTGCCCAAGTGCCATTCAAATTACTTCCTTGCCAAATTCTCTATAGAATTAGGTTTTTAGTCTTCACTTTTCACCCTCAAATGGAGATGGCCGAACCACTCCAACCTTCACTACTCCTCATGCACCTTCAAAGCATCCACACTTCCTAGGAAGGCTTTGTTCCACTCTCCTCCACCAAGATTCCGCACCCATCATCATCAAAATCCAAGAAGAGCTCATAGGAATGCCATCATTTGGTATCATGAGCTATGGTTCTTCAAAGATGAGTATCTCTTTGTGTTTTTCTTTTTGAGTTCTTCTTATTTCCTAGTTGTTCATCTTGATTCCAAGTTGTCTTGCTGTTTTTCTGTTTTTAATATGATTTGAATGCTTCTCTATTAATTTCAATCGGTAGTTTTTGTTCAAATTGTGCTTGAGCATCTTATTTCAATTTTGTGTAGGATTCTTGATACATTGTGTTGCTGTTTTTGATTTTTTTAGGTTGCTTGAGTCTTGATTGAAATTTGTTTCGGTTCATATTAATATGTTTGAGTCATTTTATTTTCTGAATCTATAAGTTTTGTCAAGTCTTGTGTTTCCATATTTGTCATCAAATCCTAGTAGTACTTTTTTTGGCTTATTTGTTTCTTGTTTTTGGTATAAATGCTTGATCTGAAATCTGCTGTGTTTTGATCCTTTAGTGCTTTTTATTTTTAGTTTGAGTTCATATTTGTGTGTTAGATCCACACAAATTCCTTTACACTAATTCCATTGTGTTTTTGTTGGTTTATCATTCTGTTTTTTTTTTATTTCCAGATTTGCTGAATCCTCTGTTTTCCACCATTCTGTTTTGGCTGATTTTGCTTATGAAAATTAAATGCAACATAAGAAAATTCTGAGCCTCTGGATTTTGCTAGATTGAGGTGTTAGAGAAAGGACAAAAAAAGAATCAGTTTAAAAAAAGAAATAGAAAAAGAAGATAAATATTACAAAAACAGTGTGCAATCTTGACGCTACAACTAGCGGTTCTGAGCACTGATTTTCGAAAAATTATTACAAAAAAATGGTGCATGCGTTTGGAGTGAAACCAACGCCAAAAATTTGTTGAGATCTTGATTTGTTTGAATATAAATTTTCAGAAGCAAATATTAAAAGGCCATCTCAGCATAAATCTGTGAAAATCACGCATTCTGGACCACAACAATTTGTTTCAGTGGGTGGTGTTTTTTGGTTTTAAATCAAATCTAGTGCTATTCCATAGGTTCCTTTTTGTGTGCCACCCTTTCTTTGAGTACCTTTTTATTTGCTTGTCTAATTTCATTGAAACTCTTTCTAGTTGTCACATTTAATTCCATTTGTGTTGTACTGTTTTTCAAATTAATTTGTTTCTTGCTTTATTTCTTTGACCTCTAAGCTTGGTGGTGGATTAATTATCAATTGGTACTTGTTTGAGTGGAAATTGACTTGAGAGGAGTCTAGTTTGCTTAATAGGTGCTGGATTGAAGAATTAATTACCTAATTCCAAGAGGAACAAAGGCAAGGGGCAGAAACAAACACATACTAAATACACCACATACATTGGAAGGCCCAACCAAGAAGAGACAACAAAGGAAGTGCAAATAGAAAATCAACAAAGGGAGTTCCATCTAATTTCTTTGCAACTTAACTCTTGTTAATTACTTGTTTAATTACGCAATTAGACGGTGAGTGTGTCTTCAAGGGCTCCAAGTGTCCAAGAAGCCTCACCTAGGGTCGACTAGCTTAAAACTATCTAGCTTAATTTTTGTTAATTGCCTTAATTGCATCTTTTGTCTTTAATTAGCTACGCTTATTAATTTTTTTTGTCTTGTTTAAGCTTTGTTAATTTTTCTTGGTTGATTAGATAGTTTGCATTGTTTCTTGCATTAAAAATTTGATTTCTCCAACTTCATTGTGTTTTAAGTGGTTTACCAAGAGAAAGATTTGTGTGAAGATATTGGGGGATAGTTTTTGGCTAAGGCAAGACTTGGTATTTAAGTAGTCCATTGTGACTCACCTCTCTTACCTGGAAAACTACCTTCTTTAACTTCCCTCATTTTTCTCATGGTGAAATATTTCTAGACACAAAGTTCTAGTCATGTCTTCTCATTCTTCAAAGTCTATGGAAAGTGATGTGAAATCCATCAAATCCCTTTTGAAACAACTTGCCAAGGATGTTCAATTAATTTCCTATAGACAATTGGAGAATGAGTCTAAAATCAATGAAGTAACTAGAGCAAAGGAAGAGCAATCACACAATTCAAAAAAATCTCATACTTATGCATCTCATTCCAAAGAAGATGAGTCTCTAGGGGAGGGAAGCCTTAGAATCAATGACTATTACCAACCACCCCCTAGAAGAAATAGGCAAAGGGAGCAAGAGGGCCCAAGGGAGGTTAAGGTAGACCTACCTCATTTCCATGGTAAGAAGAACGTAGAAATTTACCTAGATTGGGAAATGAAAGTAGAGCAACTCTTTGCTTGCCATAGGGTGAGTGAAGAACGCAAGGTACCCTTAGCCACCCTTAGCTTCCAAGGGAATGCCATGTATCGGTGGACCTCTCTCGAAAGAGAAAGACGTCTTCATAGGGAACCTCCCATTGAGTATTGGAATGACCTTAGGGGAGCCCTAAGACGTCGACACATACCCTCATACTACCATAGGGAGTTAATGGACAAGCTCCAAAGACTCCAACAAAAAAGTATGAGTGTAGAGGAGTATAGGCAAAAAATGGAGCTCTACATGATGAGAGCATCTATTAGAGAAGCGGAGGACACCACCATAGCAAGATTCCTTAGTGGCCTCTCTCTTGAGATAAGAGATAGGGTAGAACTGCTTCCCTACCAAGACTTGAATGACTTGGTTCAACTTTGCATTAAAGTTGAACAACAAAATTTGTGCAAAACTTCAAGTCAAAGGGTGGGTTCATACTCTAGCTTTTATCCCAAGAAAGACTATAAGAGGGAGGGTAGCACATCTAGAGAAAAACCAAAGGAAACTACCAAGCCCTTAGCAAAAGATACCTCCACCCCACCCATCCGAACTAGGGACGTTAAGTGTTTTAAGTGCTATGGAAGAGGGCATGTGCAAGCACAATTCCCAAACCAAAGAACTTTGTTTTTAAAAGGTGTAGACGAATACACTAGTGGTGAGGATGAGCCAAGTGAGAGAGAGGAAGGGGGAGAGGATGAGAGGGTAGCTCCATTAGAGGGAGAATTGTTAATGATTAGGAGAACCATCAACAATCAACCTAGCACAACCATGGAAACACAAAGGGAGAACATCTTTCATACAAGATGTAATGTTTTAGAAAATATATGTTCCCTCATTGTGGATAGTGGATCTAGTTGCAATTGTTGTAGTGCTAGAATGGTTGATAAGCTTAATCTACAAGTAGTTCCTCACCCAAAACCTTAAAAATTACAATGGATTAATGAAAATGGGGAACTAAGTGTAGATAAGCAAGTGGAAATCAAGTTTTCCATAGGGAACTACAAAGACAAAGTTTTATGTGATGTAGTACCTATGGAAGCTTGCCACATCTTATTAGGGAGACCATGGCATTTTGACAAGAAAACCTTGCATGATGGTCTCACTAACGAGATTTCCTTCACCCATAAGCATAGGAAGTTTGTACTTAGTCCTTTACCACACTCTCAAGTGGTAAAAGACCAAATACAAATGAAACATAAGAGAGATAAGGAAAACAAAAAAAAAGAGTGCTAGAAAAAGAGAAAATCCTTAGGGATAGAAAGGCGTGGGAGAAGAGTGTTCCTTCCCACAAGGTTGCTCAGCAAGAAAAGCCTTTTGAAAACATCTTGGAAAATTTTCTTCTTGCTGAACAACCAAGCCTAATCTTTTGTAAAGGAACACTTGCATGCACTGCCACAAGTAATGAACCCATGAGTCTACCTCCTCAAGTGGAAAAACTTTTAAGTGAGTTTGAAGATATATTCTCTAATGAGGGACCCATTGGACTTCCCCCTATTAGAGGTATAGAACATCAAATTGACTTTATTCCGGGGGCAAGCCTACCAAATAGGCCCGCTTATAGAACTAACCCCGAGGAAACCAAGGAGATAGAGTCACAAGTTCAAGACTTGTTGGAGAAGGGTTGGGTTCAAAAGAGCCTAAGCCCTTGTGCTGTACCTGTCTTGTTGGTGCCAAAAAAAGATGGAAAATGGCGTATGTGTTGTGATTGTAGAGCAATCAACAACATCACCATCAAGTATAGGCATCCAATCCCAAGGCTTGATGACATGCTTGATGAGTTACATGGGTCAACCATATTTTCTAAAATTGACCTTAAAAGTGGGTATCACCAAATTCGAATCAAAGAGGGTGATGAATGGAAAACCGCTTTTAAGACCAAGTTTGGATTATATGAGTGGTTGGTGATGCCATTTGGGCTCACTAATGCCCCTAGTACATTTATGAAGCTCATGAATCATACCTTGAGGGATTGTATAGGTAAATACGTAGTAGTTTACTTTGATGATATCTTAGTGTATAGCAAAACCCTAGAAGACCATCTAAGTCACCTTAGGGAAGTTCTTCTAGTGCTTAGGAAAAATAGTTTATTTGCCAATAGTGATAAGTGCACCTTTTATGTAGATAGTGTAGTTTTCCTAGGTTTCATAGTTAACAAAAGGGGAGTGCATGTTGACCCCGAGAAGATCAAAGCCATCCGAGAGTGGCCAACCCCTGTAAGAAGTTTCCATGGTTTAGCTAGCTTTTATAGAAGGTTTGTACCTCATTTTTCAAGCTTAGCTTCCCCTTTAAATGAACTTGTCAAAAAAGATGTTGCATTTTGTTGGAGTGATAAGCATGAGCAAGCCTTCCAAAGGCTAAAGGCTCAACTCACCAATGCACCAATTCTAGCTCTCCCAAATTTTTCTAAAACCTTTGAGATAGAATGTGATGCATCGGGAGTGGGCATATGTGCGGTATTGTTGAAAGGTGGACACCCCATTGCATATTTTAGCGAAAAACTCCATGGTGCCACCCTCAACTATCCCACCTATGACAAAGAGCTTTATGCTCTTGTGCGAGCCCTAAAGACTTGGGAACACTACCTTGTGTCCAAAGAATTTGTAATCCATAGTGATCATGAATCTTTAAAGTATTTAAAGGGCCAACACAAGCTCAACAAGAGACATGCTAAATGGATGGAGTTTCTTGAACAATTTCCTTATGTAATCAAATACAAGAAAGGAAGCACCAACATAGTGGCCGATGCTCTCTCAAGGCGGCATGTACTCTTTTCAAAATTAGGTGCCCAAATTCTTGGATTTGATCACATAAGAGAACTTTATCAAGAGGATCAAGAATTTTCATCCATCTATGCCCAATGTCAACATAGGGCACAAGGAGGTTACTATGTGGCCGAGGGATATCTTTTTAAAGAAGGAAAACTTTGCATTCCCCAAGGCACACATAGGAAGCTCCTTGTCAAGGAATCACATGAAGGGGGACTCATGGGCCATTTTGGAGTTGATAAAACTCTAGATCTTTTGAAAGAAAAATTTTATTGGCCACACATGAGAAAGGATGTCCAAAGACATTGCTCTAGATGCATATCATGTTTAAAAGCAAAGTCTAGAATAATGCCTCATGGACTGTACACCCCCTTGCCGATTGCAAATGCTCCTTGGGAAGACATTAGCATGGACTTCATTTTAGGACTCCCTAGGACTGCAAGAGGCCATGACTCTATCTTTGTGGTAGTGGACCGTTTTAGCAAAATGTCCCAAGAAGTATAGTATCCGATAGAGATCCCAAGTTCATAAGCCACTTTTGGAAAACTCTTTGGGGCAAACTTGGAACAAGACTACAATTTTCAACTTGTCATCCTCAAATGGATGGCCAAACCGAAGTAGTCAATAGATCTCTTGGAACTATGCTTAGGGCTATCATGAAGGGAAACCACAAATCTTGGGATGAGTACCTTCCCCACATTGAGTTTGCTTACAATAGAGTAGTCCACAAGACTACTAATGCTTCTCCTTTTGAAGTCCTATATGGATTTAATCCTCTCACACCTATGGATTTATTACCTCTTCCTAATCCACAAGAATTTGTGCACAAGGAAGGAGTAATCAAAGCCGATTTTGTGAAGAAAATGCATGAGAAGGTTAAAATCCAAATACAACAACAAATGAAAAGTATACAAAATACAACAATAAAGGAAAGAAAGAAATAATTTTTGAGGAAGGAGACTTAGTTTGGCTTCACCTTCGAAAAGACCGATTTCCAACTCAAAGGAAGTCCAAACTAAGTCCCTGAGGTGATGGACCCTTTCAAGTCCTCAAGAGAGTCAACAACAATGCATACAAATTGGACCTACCTCTTGAATATGGAGTACATGATACTTTTAATGTGATCCGGTCGGTTACATTTTAGGGTGACGTCAGCGACCGATGTCCACGTGGGCCGTACTTAGTGGGACACGTGGGCCAGGGAAGCTGATGCATCTTGAAGAGAGCGATCAGGCGGAGATCGGTGATCAGAGGGAATGCGCGATCATCGGCTAGGTGAGCCACGGGCTGATCGGTCATTATGTCACACGCAGTGATGCTGGGAACGAGAGGGAATTCCCGGTGAGAGCACTGTAGCCGAGCCTTGTGTGGCATGACGTCAGGAGTCAGAGAAGCCATACGCCTTTTGGTACCGTGCACAAGGGCGGTCTGAGGAAGCTGGCGGTCGGTCGGCACCCTGTGGCCCATGGCATGCGTGGGCAGAAAGGGTGATCGTTCGCACGACAGGGAATATCTGGTATGCGCACTGGTCCAAGTCGCACCTGGTACCCACGTTGAGGTTGCCCGAGACACCCAACATATGAAACACGCTAAGTTTGTACGCGGATAACTTAGGGGAGTGACAAGGTATATAAAGGGGTTCCATGCTCATTTCTAGGTACGCTTTTGATACAGAGAAGTGGCTAGTTTTCGCGCAGAGAGAAGAGAGAGAATTCGCAGAGAACACGGTCCTTGCAGAGATCATAGAGTGAACTACTCTTTGGTGGTTTTGTTCGCTGACTTACGGAAGGCTGAGTGAGACGCTGCGGAGCTTTCAAAGGGGCAAGTCACCGGCAAGATCATTTGGCGCCCACCGTGGGGCCCGTGTGAAATTGTGATCCCATCCACTGCGTTGCCAGATTTCGTGTGTTCCTAAGATTCTTTGCTGCAAGAATGAGGAAGACAAGGCAAACTACACCCGCGCCATCCGTCGAAGAAGGAGCTGTAACGATGGCGCAAGTCTTGGAGATAATGCGCGCGCTGCAAGACAATGTGGCGGCGTCAAGAATGGCGCAAGAAAGGATGCAGGCAGACTTGGCTGCATCGCAGGGCAGGAACGAAGATTTGAACCGGGTGAACGAGGAGCTGCGCCAGTCTTTACAGGCGCAGAAAGAGAGGGTGGCGGAGGAAGGAGTGGCGCCACCACCATCCCCCCCCCCCCAGGACTCTCCCTATGACATTCTCATCTGAAATAATGGGTGCAGTCGTACCACCAGGCTTAGTGGGGGTGAAGGCCTCGTTCACGGGGGTAGAGGATCCAGAAGCACACCTGACGGCTTTCCACACCCAAATGATGCTTTCTGGAGGATCGGATGCCGTATATTGCAAACTATTCATGAGTACCCTGAGTGGGATAGCGCTGGAATGGTTCGTAAGCCTGCCAGACGGCCATATCACGTCGTTTCAACAATTCTCAAAGTTGTTCAGGAAGCAGTATATTGTGAACAGGGCACCCCCAGTGGTGTCCTACGATCTTTTCGATGTGCGCCAGAACCAAGGCGAGTCCCTCCGGGATTACCTTAGCCGTTTTGGGGCGCAGGTGGTGGTGCACGCATTCAAGAAAGGGGTTCTTGCGGGCCCCTTTAGTGAGTCTTTGATCAGGCACCGCCCCAGCACGTTCGCGGAGATTAGGCGTCGTGCCATAGCGCACATCACTGCAGAAACAGCGGTTTCTGAGAAAAGGGAAAGCGCGGTCCCTAACAAGTCGCGCGCAGGACCAAGCAGGACTCAGCAGCCGATGAGGGTGCACGAGGCCAAGGAGGGAAAGAGGGCTCAGGGGAAACCCCGCCCTTACGAGCCTCGAAGGGATCAGAATGGGGGGCGCACGAGGGAGAGTAACGCACCCCCCAGGTTCGATTTTGTGGTGGAGCTAGCGGAACTGATCGCCATTTCGGCTATAGCAACACGGCTGCGAGCACATGAGAAGACCGACAGGGTGCTGGGGCGAAAGAAAGACGTGTGGTGTGAGTTCCATCAGGCCTATGGCCACCCACTTCGCGCGTGCTTGGCATTGGGACACCAACTCGCGGAGTTGGTAAAAAACGGCTTCCTGAGTGATTACCTGCGAGAGCCACAAGGCGATCAGACATCGGGGGCCCCATCAGGGGATCCTCAGCACGAGGTACCGGTGCACGGGGAGGTGCACACGATCGCGGGAGGATTCTCTGGGGGAGGGTGTACAGCCTCTCAGAGAAAGAAGTACGCGCGATCGGTGTTGGCAGTCGACTCGGCGGAGGAGGATCACTCCCCCGACGTTGACATTGTCTTCACCAAGGCTGATCTCCGGGACGTTGTGCCTCACGACAACGACCCGATAGTCATCTCCCTTGTCATGGCAGGGAGGAAGCTGCACAGGGTCCTTGTGGACCAGGGAAGCTCGGCAGACGTGATGTTCTGGCCGACGTTCAGCAAACTGCAGCTGTCCCCTGATCTTTTGAAGCCGTACCCGGGGTGTTTGTATGGTTTCGCAGGGGACCAGGTAGAGGTGCGGGGCTATGTGGAGCTGAGGACCACATTCACGGATGGTGCCACAGCCCGCACTGAGAAGATTAAGTACTTGGTGGTCAATGCCCCGTCTGCTTATAACATACTGTTGGGAAGACCGACGCTCAACAGGTTAGGAGCTGTACCATCAACAAGGCACATGAAGGTAAAGATGCCTTCGATGGAGGGGGTAGTGGTTACCATTAAATCGGACCAAAAGGAAGCCCGCCGCTGCTACGAAAACAGTCTCAAGCAGCGGAGAAGCGTGTGCCATGTTACCTCGACGCCGCCACCAAGGTCAGACGAGGGAAGAACGGAGGTCGCGACGTTGGTAAGGGGCACACACGGCGACGTGGAAATGGAAGAGGCGCTGCTCGGGGGCACGGGAAGTGCCCGGGGTGAAGCTGAGGGGGCGAGAGGGATCGCGCCTCGCGAGTCTGGGATAGCGAGGGCGGTCATCGCCAGAGAAAGAAGACCCCACCCGACTGAGGGGTGGGTGGAGGCGGCGATCGGAGGAAGGGGGTTCAAGCTGGGAGGACAGCTCGACGAGGACACGCGACGACAGATCGCCGGGGTAATTGAGAAGAACATGGGTGCATTTGCGTGGACGGCCTCGGACATGCCGGGCATCGACCCGGACTTCCTCTGTCATCGCCTTGCAATGGATCCCCAGGTCTGACTGGTGCGCCAAAGGAGGAGGAAGTACAATGAGGAGAAGAGGCAGGTGATCCAAGAAGAAACCCACAAACTCTTGGCCGCAGGGCATATCAGGGAAATCCAGTACCCAGAGTGGCTGGCCAATGTGGTGCTGGTGCAGAAGTCAAACGGCAAATGGAGGATGTGCGTGGATTTCACCGACCTCAACAAAGCATGCCCCAAGGACTCCTATCCCCTGCCGAGCATTGACGCCCTGGTAGATAGTGCGTCAGGATGCCAGCTGATGAGTTTCTTGGACGCCTTTTCGGGTTACAACCAGATCAGGATGCACCCGTCGGACGAGAGCAAGACTGCATTCATGACCGAGCGGTCCTGCTACTGTTATAAGGTAATGCCTTTCGGCTTGAAGAATGCGGGAGCCATCTATCAGAGGCTGATGGATAGAGTACTCTCGCCAATGCTGGGAAGGAACGTACAGGCGTACGTCGATGACATGGTGGTCACCTCTCAAGGGAAGGAGGAGCATGTCGCTGATCTGGAGGAACTTTTCACAACGATCGCCAAGTACGGTTTGAAGCTCAACCCAGAGAAATGTATCTTTGGTGTGGAAGCGGGGAAGTTTCTAGGTTTCCTCCTAACAGAGCGAGGGATTGAGGCAAATCCCGAGAAATGTGCGGCGATCATGGCGATGAGGAGCCCGACGTCGGTGAAGGAAGTGCAGCAACTCACCGGTCGGCTGGCAGCTTTGTCGCGATTCATGTCCGCTGGGGGGGGAGAAGGGCCATCCTTACTTCCAATGTCTCAAGCGGAACAGCAGGTTCGTTTGGACCGAAGAATGTGAGGAGGCATTTGTTAAGCTTAAAGAATATTTGGCAAGCCCGCCGGTGCTGTGCAAGCCGCGGACGGGCGCCCCTCTTCGTTTATACTTTGCTGTAACAGAGAGAGCGGTCAGTTCGGTTCTGGTCCAAGAGCAGGAGCAGGCCCAGAGACCTATCTATTTTGTGAGCAAGGTGTTGCAGGGCCCCGAAGTAAGATATCAGGCTCTGGAGAAAGCAGCTTAGGCGGTGGTATTTTCAGCAAGAAGGCAGCGTCACTACTTTCATAGCTTCACGATTGTAGTGATGACTGATCTTCCCATCCAAAAGGTGCTAAAAAAGCCGGATGTAACCGGAAGAATGGTAAAGTGGGCCGTAGAGTTATCTGAGTTCGATATCAGATACGAACCCCGAGGACCGATCAAGGGGCAGGTGTTCGCGGATTTCGTCGTTGAGTTGTCATCGGGCGACACATCGTCAGAGGGCTCGGTCTTCCGGTGGGTCTTATCGGTAGACGGATCCTCAAACCAACAGGGGAGTGGCGCGGGGGTCATCGTAGAAGGCCCGAACGGGGTACTGATCGAGCAGTCCCTGCGTTTCGCCTTCAAAGCCAGCAACAACCAGGCGGAGTACGAGGCCCTAATCGCCGGAATGCTGCTGGCAAAGGAGATGGGAGCAAGAAGTTTAACGGCCAAAACCGATTCCCTGTTGGTCGCTGGGCAGGTAACCGGGGAATTCCAAGCCAGAGACCCGCAGATGGCTACGTACCTTGAGTATGTGCGCACCTTGAAGGTATCCTTTACAGCGTTCGAATTGATCCACGTACCAAGGGAGCAAAATGCCAGAGCCGACTTACTCGCCAAGCTAGCCAGCTCGGGCAAGGGGGGAAGGCAGAGGACCGTCATCCAGGAGACGCTGAAGGTACCTCGTGCGTTCGTTACAGACAACCAAGTGCTGCAGGTGTGCGATTCTCGCGAGCGTGCCGCGATCGGGCATCGGTCTCTCACGCAGGAAACCTTGAAAGCACCGAGGGTGAGAGCTCGACCGACGGCATCCAAAGAGGTGATGGAGGTTGACGCTGCGGGAAGGGCCGACACATGGTTAACGCCATACCAGCGTTATCTGGCAGATGGGGTGCTTCCGCTGGAGCCGGCGGAGGCAAAGAGAATAAAGAAGAGCTCGAGCAAGTTCACCCTCATTGATGGGGACCTCTTCAGATTCGGATTCACCCATCCGGTTTTAGTATGCGTGCACGGAGAGCAGTGCACGAGGCTTATGTCAGAGCTCCATGAGGGAATATGCGGGAGCCACGTCGGCAGTCGCGCCCTGGCGGGTAGAATTCTCCGTGCAGGGTACTACTGGCCAACGCTGAAGGAAGATTGTGTGGGTTACGCTCAGCGGTGCAAGCAATGCCAGCAACATGCAGATTGGCACAAGGCGCCCCCCCGAAGAACTAAGGTCGATCCACAGCCCCTGGCCTTTCCACACGTGGGGAATCGACATCTTGGGACCTTTCCCCCTGGCGATCAGGCAGATGAAGTTCTTGATCGTCGCCATCGAATATTTCACGAAGTGGGTGGAGGCAGAGCCGGTCGCACAGATCACCGCTCACAAGGTTCAACAGTTTGTATGGAAGAACGTTGTGTGCCGTTTCGGAGTGCCCAAGCGTCTAGTCTCCGACAATGGCACTCAGTTTACGAGCCATCAGCTGAGGAACCTATGCGAGGAGGTGGGGATACAGCAGGTGTTCGCCTCGGTAGAGCACCCTCAAACGAACGGGCAGGTGGAATCGGCCAACCGAGTGCTGCTTAGAGGGCTAAAGAGAAGGATAGAAAAGGCCAAAGGAATGTGGGCGGAAGAAGTTCCCAGGATCGTATGGGCCTATCACACCACTCCGCAATCTAGCACCCATGAGACACCTTTCAGTTTGGTTTATGGGTCAGACGCTATGATCCCTGTGGAGATACAGGAAAATTCACCAAGATTTATGAATTTCGTGGCAGAGAGGTCCAACGAGGAGAGAAAGGTGAATCTAGACCTTTTGGACGAGATACGAGAAGAAGCCAGGATCAGCGCTGAAGCTATAAAGAGAAGGGTGGAGCGAAGGCACAACTCCAAGGTGAGGCAGAGGCGATTCCAGGAGGGAGATCTGGTGATGAGGAAAGCGCATCAGCACGAGTTAGAGAATAAGCTGTCTCCCAAGTGGACCGGCCCGTTCAGAATAGTGGAGGCATTGGAGAACGGCGCTTATCGGCTGGAAACCTTGGATGGAGGAGCGATCCCCAGGACGTGGAACGCCACGCATTTAAAACTCTATTTTAGTTAAAATGTGTAGTGAGGCCGCATTTTCGCGCCAGGGTGAACAATATGAACAAGTTAAGGGTAAGCCCTTTTTTCCCATAAATAAAGAGGTTATCAGTATAAAGTTTGCAAAGTTTTGAGTTTAAAATCCTCCTCGCCCCAGGCGCGAGTGCAGGTGGTCGGTTAGGCCTCCCTCGCCCCAGGCGCGAGTGAAGGCAACCGGTCTTTCATCCTCCTCACCCCAGGCGTGAGAGCAGGCAGTTAAGTTTGAAACGCCAGGGGCGCTAGTAAGCCCAAAGAAGGGAAAGGAAGGGTTCGAGAAACGCCTTTACCCAAGTGGCGTAGCGTCAATATTGGCTCAGTAGGACTCTTAGTCAAAAACTTCCTCACCCCAGGTGTGAGTCCATGCGGCTAAGGTTCGAAATGCCAAGGGTGCTAGTAAGCCCAATAAGGGAAGGGAAGGATTTCTAGAAACACCCTTACCCAGGTGGCATAGCATCAATATTGGCACAGTAGAGCTCTTAGTTAAACCCTTTCTCGCCCCAAAAGCAAGAAGGTAGAGGTACGGCCCGAAGTGCCAAAGTTCGATGACCTTAGGGCAGGCAAGAGGGGTTGTCGCGAAACACTCTTCCCCCCGATATCAAGGCATCATCTTACACCGAGTGGTGTTAGAGTCCTCTATGCATTTAGCGCTGGAGCGACAGAATAACCGAGAAAGAAATGGGACGAAGGCACGATGACCGATGAGGAGGTGGTTGCAAGGGTTCAAACCTGATCGGTTATCGGCCTTAGACCAAGCAAGTCATCAAAGTTTCAGACAAGTTCTTACGTCAGATCAAGTCATCAAAGGTCACTAGTGTGATCGAAGTTAGAGGTAAAGGGGTTCGAACGCAGTTAAAGTTTGGTATCGAGCTCGTTTATGTTAAAAAGTTAATCACGCATAGTAAGGAATGAAAGCGAAGAAGTACACAATCAAACAAGCAATGGAAGGAAAGGAAAATTCAGCATATACAATGTGTTTATAAGCAAATAAAGAGGGCCACATCAAGGGCAATCAAGGGCGGTTAATTTTGCCATCCACCACCTCGAAATTTATGGATAGTTGGGAGTGATCTACCTCCGGGAAGGCGCACTTGAGTTGCTCGATAGCAAAGTCGAAGCCTTCAGTAAAGGTGTCGCCGCCTCCTCCCATAGTTTGGCTTTCTCAGATTCAAACCCAGCTTTGTCGGCCTCGAGTGCAGACTTCTCGGAGGTCAAGGTGGCAATGGTTGACTCGGCACCTTTGAGTTTCTGATCGCTCGTGGAGAGGGCCTCCGTCAGGTTTGCGTTTTGCTGACGCATGTAAGTGGTCTCAGCCTCGAGTTGGATGGCCTTACCTGTCGTCTCCAGCAGCTGGGAATCGAGAGTGGCAACGGCGTTCCCCATCAGCATCGCAGTTTTGATAGTCTCTTGTATCTGTTGGACGCGTGCCATTTGGGTCTCCTCCAGCATCTTTTTCAGCATGCTGTTGGTGTCTTGCAGAACCTCATAGTCACTTTGCAGCGACTCCTATTGGCCAAGCAGTTCCTTCACCCTACCCTCCAACTTCTTGAGGCGGCGGTGCTGCGTGGAGAATTCCAGCGAAAGCACCATCTGACGGGCCAGATGAAGGTCCAACTCACTGGAGCTCCACTTGATCAACTCTTGGTTTTGCAGCAGCTGCTTGGTCAGGCGGAGAACCTTGGGAAGTCCCTCGGCGCTGGGGCCCGTCACTCAGAAGGAGCTCTCTCCACCACCCTCAGTGGTGGTGGCAGAGTCTTGGGGGCGCGGTGATGGCAGAGGGGGAGGGGTCTCCTCTGAACGCGCGATCCCACTCCCAACTGCTTGAGTCGGTGGGGGTGACTTTGCTGGGGGTGGGGAGGAAAGGGGGGCGGGCGATGGTGGGCGCTCGGGGGATGCGTGAGCCTGAGGGGGCGGGTTGGTGTCGCTCTCAGGGCCCTCTGTTCCTTTCCTTTTCCGTTGGACTAAAGGGGATCCGGAGCTCTCCTCCTCAACGGTTATGACAGTGGTAGGGGCCTTCACCAACCGTCTCCTCTTCTTGTCGCCCCTAGTCTCACGCCCTTCAGCTGGCGCGACCGAGATAGGGGAAGCGCGAAGGGGCTCGGCGGTCGCCTCCACTTCAGTAGACGTTCCAGCAGCCTGTCGGCTCCTGGCTATAGCAAGAAGTCTTTGCCGCCTCTCTTTGTCAGAAGTCATGTCTGCATCATTTTAACGTGGTGAAGGGGTTAGCATACTAGGTTCAAAGAAACAATTCAAGTACAGAAAAGCAGTTAGCAAGTATGTGCATGAGGGGCAGGTAGATGAGGAAAAGAGGAAACGAACCAATGTATCTTTCAAGCTTTTCAGCATCGAACTCATGCTTGATTATGGTGGACGAGCCAAATTTGGCGCCCAAGCCAGAGAGGAGGCCACACAGTTCGCGCTCGTATGGCGTCATGGTCTCCAAGCCTCTGGGCTTCCTAAACTCCACCTTAGGAACCCAGTAGAGGGGAAATCCCTCGAGAAGGGAGGGGCTGCGTCGGTTGGAGGTGATCATGTAGAATCTGCCTTTCCAGTCCTTGAAAGACTGCTGGTACAGACCCAGGATCACCCTCCCTGTCACACCGTTCAGGCTGACCCACGACCTGTCACCTGGGTTCTTGGCCTCGAAGAAGTAGAGGAAGACGTCGGATGATGGAGGGTGCCCGAAATGGTTGCATAGGATTTCGAACGCCCGGATGAAGCCCCAAGCGTTCGGATGAAGTTGGCAAGGAGCAACGTTTAGCTCAGTAAGGAGCTCCTTCACAAAGAAGGTGAAGGGTAGGCGGAGGCGCAACCTCTTGAAGATCGCCGAGTAGATGAACGTAAAGGTCACCCCATTGGTGGCCCTATCATCCACGCAGATACGCATGCCTGGGGGGGGAATGCGCACGCCCAGGTTTCGGTCGTCCTCTCTATCGACGGCGCGTGAAGGCTCGTCATCAGCACCCTTCAGCAGGGTGGCGAGATGATCGGTTGGGAGTTGGCTGGACGTTTCAGCGAATAGGTGAAGGGGAGCCCACTTATACGTTTGCGCATAGTCCTGTGGAGCGAGCGTCGCCTGGGGCAGTGTGTCCGCTGAGGGAGTGGCACTCGTGGAAAGCGATGAAGGTGCACTGGCGGAAGGCTGTGCACCCGAAGACGAGGCAAGACGCGCGGTAGTTTTGGTGCGAGCCATTGTCTGTAACTACAATGGAGAAGGGAAAAGGTAAGGAATCAGTAAAAACAAGAGGAAGACGAAGGGAGCAAACGCTATGGTTCGAAGGAGGTAGAGGAATGAAAACGACGAAGGGGAAGAAGAAGTGAAACGCAGAAAAACCAGAAGAAGCCTTGGTACAGTGCGGGAAAGGGAAAAACGACCCATGATGTATGCACAACGCAGTTTTTTAGCAATGCAATCGGTAAAAGCTATTTAAATATGCCATAGATGAAGAAAGGGGGTACCTTTTCGTGATCGAGAACGGTTCCTGGTACCCTGGGAATGAAGAAGATGAATCATAGTGGGAGGGTTCGAGAGTTGCAGAGAAGCGTGTTGGAGAAGATAATGGAACAGTGGAGGCGCGTAAGTTTTGAATAAGGGAAATGCAAACGACGTTTCACGCTAGCCGTTGATGCGCACACGTGTCACAAGATTAAGTAAGGAAAGCGTAACGTCACTTAAAACGCATTGCGTGATGTGGCATGTGATGTGGCGTCACTTGCCACGTGGCCACCGAGAACGAGCACTTAGTCTCCTCGCTGAGAACGAGTACGCAGCTCGAGACTCGGGGGCTTGTGATCCGGTCGGTTACATTTTAGGGTGACGTCAGCGACCGATGTCCACGTGGGCCGTACTTAGTGGGACACGTGGGCCAGGGAAGCTGATGCATCTTGAAGAGAGCGATCAGGCGGAGATCGGTGATCAGAGGGAATGCGCGATCATCGGCTAGGTGAGCCACGAGGCTGATCGGTCATTATGTCACACGCAGTGATGCTGGGAACGAGAGGGAATTCCCGGTGAGAGCACTGTAGCCGATCCTTGTGTGGCATGACGTCAGGAGTCAGAGAAGCCATACGCCTTTTGGTACCGTGCACAAGGGCGGTCTAAGGAAGCTGGTGATCGGTCGGCACCCTGTGGCCCATGGCATGCGTGGGCAGAAGGGGTGATCGTTCGCACGACAGGGAATACCTGGTATGCGCACTGGTCCAAGTCGCACCTGGTACCCACGTTGAGGTTGCCCGAGACACCCAACATATGAAACACGCTAAGTTACTTCGTACGCGGATAACTTAGGGGTGTGACAAGGTATATAAAGGGGTTCCATGCTCATTTCTAGGTACGCTTTTGATACAGAGAAGTTGCTAGTTTTTGCGCAGAGAGAAGAGAGAGAATTCGCAGAGAACACGGTCCTTGCAGAGATCATAGAGTGAACTACTCTTTGGTGGTTTTGTTCGCTGACTTACAGAAGGCTGAGTGAGACGCTGCGGAGCTTTCAAAGGGGCAAGTCACCGGCAAGATCATAATGTAATTTATCTATCTCCATTTGTAGGTACCAATGAAGACGAGGACGACATGGATTTGAGGACAAATCCTTTCCAAGGGGGGAGGGGATGATGGAAGAGGGACAAACTCAACACCCCATGAAAGACAAGAGCCAAATCTAGAACGTCTAGCACAAGGTGGAGAGCGTCTAGCACAAGATGGAGAGCGTCTAGAGGGGGAGCGTCTAGAAGGAAGGGGAGAGCGTCTAGGACCTACTACTAGGTCCATGACCAAGCTACGGATGGGAGCCTTGGGCCAAGCCACGGATGGGAGAGAAAATAACTTGTATATGCTACATGAAGGCCCATTAAGGGTAGCTTAGTATTAAGTGTAGTGTAAATAGCATAAACTTGATTCCATGAGACTTGACCTAGATTTGGCAAAGATATGGCCACGTTCTAGAAGGATTCGCCACTAGGACCGGCCATGTGCTCCATGTGATGTAATTTGCATTTCATTTTGATTAGCATTTGGGTTGCATTATGGTCCTCCTTAGTCTATAAAAGGAGGAGCCTACACCTTGTATTTTCAAGACTATTTTGAGTAATGAAATGCTGCCCAAGTGCCATTCAAATTACTCCCTTGCCAAATTCTCTCTAGAATTAGGTTTTTAGTCTTCACTCTTCACCCTCAAATGGAGATGGCCGAACCA
This sequence comes from Phaseolus vulgaris, assembly GCF_000499845.2. Taxonomy (NCBI): domain Eukaryota; kingdom Viridiplantae; phylum Streptophyta; class Magnoliopsida; order Fabales; family Fabaceae; genus Phaseolus; species Phaseolus vulgaris. The sequence goes on along the minus strand of NC_023756.2, from coordinate 27,583,495 downwards.
CTCCACCCTTCACTACTCCTCATGCACCTTCAAAGCATCCACACTTCCTAGGAAGGCTTTGTTCCACTCTCCTCCAACAAGCTTCCGCACCCATCATCATCAAAATCCAAGAAGATCATAGGAATGCCATCAACGATGTTCTCTATCACTCAACCAATAGTCTTTGCTAGAACCACTTGAGTGTTCACATTTATTCAAAATTGGCAATGTGTATTGGACTTTCTCATTTGAATCTGTTCGAGGATCATTTATCAAACTTATATTTGACAACAAGTTGATATGTTCGAAATAATGAGAGAAGAAATACATTATCTCTTGGTATAGGTACAATGCACATATTGATCCTTCTAACCATCTGACATCTTCAACTCGCTAATTCATTTATAAATTGACTTAGCATCTTTATTTGAGAAAGTGTAGTTGACCTTTGGCTTTGCTAACTTTCCGTTTTGTAATTGAACAAACCTCAAGTCTCTAAGGCCACACAATTCAGCAACATCTATTTTGTCCTTTTGATTGTCCTTTGTTTCGCCCTTAACGTTCATTAAAGTGTTGAAGAAATTATCAAAAAAGTTTTTTTCTATGTGCATAACATTAAGGTTGTGCCTTAACGAATTGTCCTTCCAGTATGACATATCCCAAAATATTTTCCCTTTTGTTCCAATTATGATATTGTTCATACCCAGGCAGAGTTTCAAAAGGACCATTTGTCACTTTTGGTAAGTAATGAATAAACTCCCATACTTGATTTCCGTTTAAGAAATAAGGTGGTCACCCTTTTCATCTTGTTTTTAAGGAATCTCCTCTGACTCCTCCTAAAAGAATGACTGGTTGGCAAAAATTGTCGATGATAGTCAAACCAACAACTCTTACCCCATGCTTTTGTGTCCTTCATACAATGAGGACAAGTTAATTTCCCTTTAGTCCCCCACCCAGACAATATCACATATGCTGGAAAATCATTAATTGTCCATATCAAACAAACTCGCATGGAGACGTTCTCTTTTGTTGACATGTTATAAGTGAAGACACCCTCACTCGGGAGTTGATGGAGATCATCTATTTTTTTGTTGGGATAGTAGGACTAGGTATGAGACAACTTAGAAACAAGTACAACTTCATCATAAACATTTCAGGGGGTAGGTTATACAAAGTAACAAATATCGGCCAACAAGAATGTGGGGACGCTGAAGCTTGGATATAAGGAGTGAACCCATCAGAACATAATCTCAATCTTACATTACAAGGTTTAGTGGTAAATTCAAGATATACACTATCAAAGTGTTTCCAATCTTTCCCATTAGATGGATGTCGCAATACACCATCATCAGTTTTGTTTTGAAAATGTCATCACATTTGGCTGGCTGATTCCATTGATGTATATAGTTTTTGTAATCGTGGTATGATAGGCAAATAGAACATTCTTTTTACTGGAACTCTTTTGTATATTTTGTTCTGACTCTTTGGAGGCAAGTATCTGGGAAGACCACAAAATTTCCACTCTTTTAGTTCGATGTCCTCTTTATAATTTAACATGAACCCAGTCTCACAATAATGAATCTTGACTAAGTTCTCATAACGACTTTTTATATTAGTTTCATGAATGTATGCATTGTTCCCCATTTCGGCTAATGATCCAAAGTCATCATCACACCTTATTATCATAACTGGTGGATGCAATGTGGTCTCGCAGGGGATTCAAACGTCGAAGTGATGTGGCCATCTGGTAGGCTCACGAACCACTCCAAAGCAATCCCGCTCAGGGTGCTCATGAACAGCTTGCAATACACCGCATCCGAACCCCCAGAGAGCATCATCTGGGTGTGAAACGCCGTCATATGCGTCTCTGGGTCCTCCACCCCGGTAAACGAGGCTTTCACCCCCACCAAGTTTGGTGGCACCACTACACTCATAATCTCAGATGAGAAAGGCATGGGGAAAGTCCTGGGGGGAGACGGCGGCGACACCACTCTTTCCTCCGTTGCGCGTTCCTTCTGCGCTTGCAGCGCCTTGCGCAACTCTTCATTCACTCTGTCCAACTCCTCATTTCTGCCCTGTGATGCAGCCAAGTCCGCTTGCATCCTTTCTTGTTCCACCCTCGACGCTGCTACATCGTCTTGCAGCGCTCGCATCATTTCCAAGACCTGCGCCATTGTCACAGCTCCTTCTTCAGCTGATGGCGCGGGTGAAGTTTGCCTTGTCTTCCTCATTTTCTCAGCAAAGAACCTCAAGAACAAACGACAATTGACAGCAAAGTGTGGATGGGATCACAAATTCGCAGGGGATTCAAACGTCGAAGGATATGCCACGTCAAACTCTGTCTTCCGCAAGAACGCTCCAAGCACTCCACAAGAACTCCAAGCAAACCTGCGAAACACACCAAACGGCGCCTCTAGCGGCCGATTGCACTCCGACGCTCAAGTCAGCTTCGCAAAACCATCAAAGAACTAAGAACTAAGAATCGCAACGAGACTCGTGTGCACTCTGTGATTCTCTCTCTCTGTGTAAAACTAGTAACTTGCAAGAATGAATCTTACCTCCCCCTTGTATGAGTGCGGAATGCCTTTATATACTCTGTTGCGCGCCTAAGTTACCCGTGCGTAAAATAACTTAGCGCATTTCTTCCACTAGGTGTCTCGTGCAACCTCAGTGTGAGTACCCAGTGTGGCTTGGCTAAGCGCACGCACCAGGCATCACCTACTGTGTGAACGATCACCTCTGCCTTGCACCATGCACGTTATGGGTTAAGAGAACACTGATCACCGACTGGCTTACTAGCTTTCTTAGGCCACTCTCGTGCACGGCACTACAAAGCACATAACTTCTCCTTTCTCTGATACTTTGCCACACAAGGCTTGTATGCAACGCTCTCGCTGGTTAACGTCCTTCGTTTCCAACTTAACTGCGTGCAACACGAAAACCCGATGACCATCGCTCACACCGGATGACCGATCGGTGCACCATAGCGTCACGCCCTCGGCTTCCAGACGCTTATCTAGGCACTGATCACGCATCCTCTCTGACCGCCGTCCCCTGATCACCGATCACCCCCCTGGGTGACTTTCTCAATGACTCAATTGCTTCCCTGGCCCACGTGTTCCACTAAGAACGGTCCACGTGGCTATCCTTTGCTGACGTCACCGACTACCGATGACCGACCGGATCACAAGCCCCCCAGCCTCGAGTTGCAAACTTGTTTTCAGTGAAGAGGCTAAGTGATCGTCCTCAGTGGCCACGTGGCAAGTGATGCCACGTCACGTGCCACATCACGTGCTGTGTTTTAAGTGACGTTACGCCTTCCTTCCTCAATCGTGCGACACGTGTACGCATCAACGGCTAGCATGAAATGTCGTTTGCGCTTCTCATATTCAAAAACTTACGCGCCTCCACTGTTCCATCACCTTCTCCAACACTCTTCTCTGAAACTCTCGAACTCCCTCTCTGCGATTCGTCTTCCCCAACTTCAAGCTTCCAGAAACCACTTGCAATCATCAAAAGGTACCCCTTTTCTCCATCTACGGCATATTTGAATACTTTCTACCGATTGCATCATCCAATAACTGCACTGTGCATACGTTGTGGGCTGTTTTCCCTTTCCCTGCACTGTACCAGGGTTTCTTCTGGTTTTTCTGTGTTTTCACTCCTTCTTCTTCGTCACTTTCGCTTCTCCACTTCCTTCAAACCATAGCATTTCCGTTCTCCTCACCTTCCTCTTGTTATTGCTGAACCATGTTTTTCATTGGTCCCTCACTCCTTCTTTTCTTTCTCCATTGTAGCTACTGAGCAATGGCTCGCATAAAAACCACCGCGCGTCTTGCTTCCTCCTCCGGTGCACAGCCTTCCGCAAGTGCACCACCACCGCCCTCGACGAGCGCGCCCCCCCTCAACGAGTGCGCACCCCCAAGCGGCGCCTCCTCAGCACGACTATACGCGGGTGTACCAGTGGGCTCCCCTCCACCTGCTCGCCGAGACGTCTACACAACTCCCCAACGACCATCTCGCCAACCTACTGAGCAGCGACACAGACGAACCCACCTATGCCCTTGACAGGGAGGATGACTCACACTTGAACGTGTGCATCCCCCCTCAAGGCATGCCAATATGCGTGGACGATAGGGCCAACAACGGAGTGCCCTTCACCTTCATCTACTCCGCCATCTTCAAGAGATTGCGGCTCCGCCTCCCCTTCACCTTCTTTGAGAAGGACCTACTCACCGAGCTGAACGTGGCTCCCTGCCAACTCCATCCAAACGCTTGGGCCTTCATCCGAGCGTTTGAGATTCTCTGCAATCACTTCGGACACCCTCCTTCAACCGACGTCTTCCTCCACTTCTTTGAAGCCAAGAACCCAGGTGATAGGTCATGGTTGAGCCTGAACGGCGTGATCGGAAGAGTGATCTTGGGCCTATACCAGCAATCCTTCAAGGACTGGAAGGGTAGGTTCTACATGATCACCTCCAACAAGCATAGCCCGACTCTACTTGAGGGCTTCCCACTCTACTGGGTTCCCAAGGTAGAGTTCAAAAAACCCCGAGGCTTGGAGGCTATGGCACCCTACGAGCGCGAGCTGTGCAGCCTACTCTCAAGCTTGGGCGCTAAATTCGGCTCCTCCACCCTCATCAAGCACGAGTTCGACGCGGATATGCTCAAAAAATACATTGGTTTGCACCCTCTTCCTTCCTTTCGACTTGTCATACTTGCACATGTTAACCCCTTTTCTGTATGCTACCACCGAGTTGATTAGTTTAATTGACTCTTCTGCACTTTGTTTGCTTTCTTGGCTCTTTGTGTACTAACCCTTTGCCATGTTTAACTGGTGCAGATATGACTTCCACCAAAGAACGACGACAGAAGCTGATCGCGCTAGCCAAGAGCCGACGAGCTGTCGGGTCGTCCTCGGGGACTGAGGCCACCTCCGAGCCTATCTCTGCCTCCCCCATCTCGGTCGCGCCAGCTGAAGGCCCCGAGACCATGGGTGAAAGGAAAAGGAAACGGTTGGTGAAGGTTCCCACCACCGTCGTATCCGTCGAGGAGGAGGAGAGCTCGGGGTCTCCTCTAGTCCAACGAAGAAAGAGGGGAGCCGAGGGTGCTAAGGGAGATGCCTCTCCAATCCCCTCAGCACAGGTTTCTCCTACACGCCCTCCTTCTCCAGCCCCTCTTCCTTCCCCTGCACAACTTTCTTCCCCGCCCCCAGCCAGCCAACCCCTTACCTTACCATCAGAAGCTGCTGGGAGCGGGGCTGCTCACTCGGAGGGGACCTCTCACCCCTCAACCACGCCCTCAAGCCTCTGCCGCCACGACCGAGGGTGGTAGTTGATGGAAGAGGGCCAAGCACAACCTTCCATGAAAGGCAAGAGCCAAGTCAAGAGCGTCTAAGACCAAGCTAGGAGCGTCTAGGACAAGAAGACCAAGCTAGGAGCGTCTAGGACAAGCTAGGAGCATCTAGGACAAGAAGACTTGGATCAAAGATATGAATGGGAGAGTGGCATACTAGCACATATTCCGTGAAGGCCCATCAAGTGTAGTTGAGCTTTAATTGGGGTGTAAATAGCATAGCCATGTGGACAAATGTTTTTTTTTCTGCACATTAGAATTAAGGAGGAGTTAACCTTGATTAGCTAAAGGTTTCTAGAAGCCTTCACTAATCTAGGGACGGTTTTGTGAAGCCATGTGCACCCATGTGCTCCATGTGCCATGTGCCTCCACATTTCCATTTCATTTTGCTTGCATTTCATTTGCACTTAGCTTAACATTTACGGCCTCCCCTATAAAAGGAGATGCCTATCACTTGTATTGGAAGATTAGTTGAGTAATGTTATGCTGCCCATTTTGTGCCATACTTGCTCCTTACCTAGTTTTTAGGTTTAATCTTCCTTCACCATCTATCAAAGGACTGGCCGAACCTTCCTTCTTCCATACTCTTCATGCACCTTCAAGGTCACCACAACTCCTAGGAGGACCTTGCCCATTTCAAACCATAGCTTCCGCACCATATTCACAAACATCCAAGAAGAGCTCCATGAGAATTGATGGAGGAGGGCCAAGCACATCTAGCCATGGGAGCCAAAGCCCACACCATGAAGAGCGTCTAGACCAAGGAGAGCGTCTAGACCGTGAAGAAGGGAAGCGTCTACCCATGGAGCGTCTAGGTGTGGCACTAGACCGTCTAGGTCCTTTCACAAGATCAATGGCTAAGCATGTACAAGCACAAGTGGATGAAGCCACGGATGGAAGAGAGAAAGCCTTGTATATGTTGCATCAAGGCCCAATAGGGGTATTTAGTAAATAGGGTAGTGTAGAAAGCACATGTGAAAGAAACCTTCTAGAACTTGGCTAGGTGTGACCGGTCATGGCACATGGTCTAGCTTTGCATTTCATTTGGTTTACATTTCATTATGTTTTAGCTTAGGATTTACGTCCCAACTAGCCTATAAATAGGGAGGCTATCTCATGTATTTTGGAAGTTTATTGTGAGTAAAGTTATGCTGCCAATTTGTGCTCAACTTTGCTTCTCCCTAGAATCCTAGGCTCTAAACTTCAATTCCTTCATCTTTTCCCTTGAGCTGGCCGAACCACTCAATACCCATACTTAACATGCACCTACAAGATCAACACCACTCTTAGGAGGATCTTGCTCACTCTCATTCATTGCTTCCGCCCCATACTCTACATTGATTCAAGAAGAACTTCATGAAAATGCCATCATTTGGTATCAGAGCTTTGGTTCTTCAAGATGAGTAGCTCCTTGTCTTTTAAATTTTAGTTCTTCTTTATTTCATATTGTCATTTACTTTCCTTACTTGTCTTGCTGTTTTTTACATTTTAATTTGTTCTTGGTGTGCTTTGTGGAAGATCCAACCGAAGCACTCTTGTTCATTTGATCTTGAACAAGTTCTTGTGCAATTTGTGATAGGATTCCATACACCTTTGTGTTGCTATTTTGTTTTAGGCTTTGAGTCTTTATTGCTTTCATTATTTTGCTTCATATTATGCTTTGAGTCTTTAATTTTCTGAATCTATACAAGTTTTGTCAAGTCATGTTCATCCATATTGTCAACAATTCATAGTAGTCCTTTTATTTGGCTTAATTGTTTCTTGATTTTGGGTCTCTTTATTTGCTTGAATCTGCTGTTCTTTGCTCCTTTGGTGCCTTTTTAATTTTTAGTTTGAGTTCATATTGTGTTTAGATCATACACAATTCTATTTCACAAATTTCCATTGTGTCTAAACTTTGGTATCTTGCTGTTTTTGTTTCCAGTTTTCAGATTCCCCTGTTTTCACCTTCTCTGTTTTGGCTGTTTTAACCCAGAAAAATATTTCCACCCATAGGAAAATTTTGATTCTCTGGAAAATGCAAGTTTAAAGTGTTATAGAAAGGACAAAAAAAGAATTAGGTCAAAGAAGCAACAGAAAAAAAATGATAAATCTTTTAAGATCAGAGTGCAATTCTGAAGCGCTCCAGCTGGCATAACCGAACACCAATTTTGCAAAATTTATTAAAAAAAAATGGTGCATCCGTTTTGAGTGATTCCAAAGCCAGATTTTAGATAAGATCCTGAATATCTTGCATAACAAATTTCAGAGCCAAATTCTAAAAATACAGCTCAGCATAAATCGGGGAACAAACACGTTTTCTGGCCCACAACATTTTCCAGTGGTGCTGTTTTTTTATTTGGTCATCTAATCTAGTGCTTTTCTTTAGGAATTCTTTTGTGTGCCAACCTTTAATTGAGTACCTTTATTTGTTTGCTTTACTTAATTGACTCTCTTTCTAGTTGTCACAATCTAATTCCTTTTGGTGGTACTGTTTTTATTCAATTAAATTTGTTTCTTGCTTTTGTTCTTTGACCTCTAAATTTGGGTGCTGGAATTTAATTCTTCTTTGGTGCTTATGTGAATGGGAACTTGATTTGGTTACGGTTTAGCCCTTTGCTAGGTGCTGGAAATTGGAGGATTAAAGGCCATCATTCTAAGGAGAAGACAAGGTCAAAGCTGAAACAAAAATTCTTGAGAAAACACTACAAACACTTGGAAGAACAACAAGCAAAGACAACAAGGAAGTGCACTAACCAAAAGAGGATCAACAAAGGGAGTTCTCTTATTTCCTTTGCAACTTGGTTTATTGTTAATTACCTTGTTAATTACGTTTAGACGGTGAGTGTGTCTTCAAGGGCTCAAAGTGTCCAAGAAGCCTCACCTATGGCCGAATAGTATAGCATTCCTGATTAGTAATTGTTACTTGTTTGTAATTGCTTTTCTTTTGCTTTCATAGCTACGTTTTGCATGTTTAATTTTGTTTAATTTGTGTGCTAAACCGACTAGCTTTGATTGCATAGTTAGCTTGCATTGTTTTCTTGCATTTATTTCTCAACTTATTTGTGTTCTAAGTGTTTCACTAAGAGAAAGTCTTGTGTGAAGATATTGGGGGATAGTTTTTGGCAAGGAAAAGGCTTGGTACTTAAGTAGTCCTTTGTGACTCACCTCCCTTACCTGGAAAACTACCTTCTTTAACTTTCCTAAACTTTCTCAAAGTAAAACACCTATATACACAAAGTTTTAGCCATGTCTTCTTCTTCTCACTCTCCAAAGTCTATAGAAAGTGAAGTAAAATCTTTGAAAACTCTTTTAAAAGAAGTATCCCAAGCGGTACAATTGATATCTTTTAGAAAATTGGAGAATGAGAACAAAATCAATGAGTTGGCTAAAGCTCAAGAAGAGAAATCAAAAAAATCACAAAAATAAAAAAAAACTCATGCATCCCATTCTCAAAGTATTGAGTCTCTAGGGGAGGGAAGCCGTAGAATCAATGATTATTACCAACCACCCCCTAGAAGAACTAGGCAAAGGGAACAAGAGGTGCCAAGGGAAACTAGAGTAAACCTACCTCATTTTCATGGAAAGGAAAATGTAGAAGTATATCTAGATTGGGAGATGAAGGTAGAGCAACTCTTTGCTTGCCATAGGGTAAGTGAGGAACGAAAAGTACCCTTAGCCACCCTTAGTTTCCAAGGGAACGCCATGTATTGGTGGACCTCTCTCGAAAGAGATAGACGTCTTCATAGGGAACCCTCCATTACATATTGGAATGACCTTAGGGGAGCCCTAAGACGTCGACATATACCTTCCTACTACCATAGGGAGTTGATGGACAAGCTCCAAAGACTCCAACAAAAGAACATGAGTGTGGAAGAGTATAGGCAAAAAATGGAGCTCTACATGATGAGAGCATCCATTAGGGAAGAGGAGGAAACCACCATAGCTAGGTTCCTTAGTGGCCTATCACTTGAGATAAGAGATAGAGTAGAGCTCTTACCTTATCAAGACTTGAATGATTTGGTTCAACTTTGCATTAAAGTTGAGCAACAAAACTTGCGCAAAACCTCAAGTCAAAAGGTGAGCCCCTATTCTAGCTTTTATCCCAAGAAAGAGTTTAGAAGGGAGGGTAGTACATCCAAGGAAAAACCAAAAGAGCCTACCAAGCCCTTCACCAAAGAAACCTCAACCCCACCCATCCGAGCTAGAGATGTTAAGTGTTTTAAGTGCTATGGTAGGGGGCATGTACAAGCACAATGTCCAAACCAAAGGACTTTGTTTCTTAAAGGTGTAGATGAGTACACTAGTGGCGAGGATGAGCCTAGTGAGAGAGAGGAAGGGGGAGAGGATGAGAGGGTAGCTCCACTAGAGGGAGAATTGCTTATGATTAGGAGAACCCTCAACAATCACCCTAGCACATCCATTGAAACACAAAGAGAGAACATATTTCATACAAGATGCAATGTTTTAGAAAACATATGCTCTCTCATTGTGGATAGTGGTTCTAGTTGTAATTGTTGTAGTGCTAGGATGGTTGAAAAGCTTAAGCTACAAGTGGTTCCCCACCCAAAACCTTACAAACTTCAATGGCTTAATGAAAATGGGGAACTACATGTAGACAAGCAAGTGGAAATCAAGTTTTCCATAGGGAACTACAAAGACAAAGTTTTATGTGATGTAGTGCCTATGGAAGCTTGTCATATTTTATTAGGGAGACCATGCCAATTTGATAAGAAAACCTTGCATGATGGTCTCACTAACGAAATTTCCTTCACCCATAAGTATAAAAAGTTTGTACTTAGTCCTTTACCACATTCTCAAGTGGTAAAAGACCAAATACAAATGAAGCAAAAGAGGGATGAGGAAAACAAAAAAAAAAAAAGCGCTAGAAAAAGAGAAAATCCTTAGGGATAGGAAGGCGTGGGAGAAGAGTGTTCCTTCCCACAAGGTTGGTCAACAAGCAAAGCCTCTTGAAAACGTCTTTGAAAACTTGCTTCTTGTTGAACAACCAAGCCTTATCTTGTGTAAAGGAGCACTTACATGCACTGCTACAAGTAGTGAACTTATGACTTTACCTCCTCAAATTGAAAATCTTTTGAGTGAATTTGAAGATCTATTCTCACAAGAAGGACCCATTGGGCTTCCTCCTCTAAGGGGCATAGAACATCAAATTGACTTTATTCCGGGGGCAAGCCTACCAAATAGGCCTGCTTATAGAACCAACCCCGAGGAAACTAAGGAGATAGAATCACAAGTTCAAGACTTGTTGGAGAAGGGTTGGGTTCAAAAGAGCCTAAGCCCTTGTGCTGTACCTGTCTTGTTGGTGCCAAAAAAAGATGGAAAATGGCGCATGTGTTGTGATTGTCGAGCAATCAACAACATCACCATCAAGTATAGGCATCCAATTCCAAGGCTTGATGATATGCTTGATGAATTGCATGGGTCAACTCTATTCTCCAAAATTGACCTTAAAAGTGGATATCACCAAATTCGAATCAAGGAGGGTGATGAGTGGAAAACCGCTTTTAAGACCAAATTTGGATTATACGAGTGGTTGGTGATGCCCTTTGGGCCTACTAATGCCCCAAGTACCTTCATGAGGCTTATGAATCACACCTTGAGGGATTGTATAGGTAAATATGTAGTAGTTTACTTTGATGATATTTTAGTATATAGTAAAACCCTAGAAGACCATCTAAGTCACCTTAGGGAAGTTCTTCTAGTTCTTAGGAAAAATAGTCTTTTTGCAAATAGGGATAAGTGTACCTTTTGTGTAGATAGTGTAGTCTTTTTAGGCTTCATAGTAAACAATAAGGGGGTGCATGAAGATCCCGAGAAAATCAAAGCCATCCGAGAGTGGCCAACTCCACAAAATGTAAGTGATGTAAGAAGTTTTCATGGGTTAGCTAGCTTCTATAGAAGGTTTGTGCCTAATTTTTCTAGCCTAGCATCTCCTTTGAATGAACTTGTTAAAAAAGATGTTGCATTTTGTTGGAATGAAAAGCATGAGCAAGCCTTTCAAAGGCTAAAAGCTCAACTCACCAATGCACCCATCCTATCTCTTCCAAATTTTTCCAAAACCTTTGAGATAGAATGTGATGCATCGGGGGTAGGCATAGGTGCGGTTTTGTTGCAAGGTGGACACCCCATTGCTTATTTTAGTGAAAAACTCCATGGTGCCACCCTCAACTACCCCACCTATGACAAAGAGCTCTATGCTCTTGTGCGAGCCCTAAAGACTTGGGAACACTACCTTGTGTCTAAAGAATTTGTCATCCATAGTGATCACGAGTCTTTAAAATATTTAAAGGGCCAACACAAGCTCAACAAGAGACATGCTAAATGGATGGAATTTCTTGAACAATTTCCTTATGTAATCAAATACAAGAAAGGGAGCACCAATTTAGTGGTCGATGCTCTTTCAAGACGGCATACACTCTTTTCAAAATTGGGTGCCCAAATTCTTGGATTTGACCACATAAGAGAGCTTTACCAAGATGATCAAGAACTCTCATCCATCTATGCCCAATGTCTACATAGAGCGCAAAGAGGTTACTATGTGTCCGAGGGATATCTTTTTAAAGAGGGAAAACTTTGCATTCCCCAAGGAACACCTAGGAAACTCCTTGTCAAAGAATCACATGAGGGGGGACTCATGGGCCACTTTGGAGTTGATAAAACTCTAGATCTTTTAAAAGCAAAATTTTGTTGGCCACACATGAGGAAAGATGTCCAACGACATTGTTCTAGATGCATTTCATGTTTAAAAGCAAAGTCTAGAACAATGCCGCATGGACTCTATACCCCTTTGCCGATTGCAAATGCTCCTTGGGAAGACATTAGCATGGATTTCATTTTAGGACTTCCTAGGACTGCAAGAGGCCATGACTCTATCTTTGTGGTAGTGGACCGTTTTAGCAAAATGTCCCATTTTATTCCATGCCACAAAGTAGATGATGCTCAAAATATTTCTAAACTCTTCTTTAGAGAAGTGGTGAGACTCCATGGTCTCCCTAGAAGTATAGTGTCCGATAGAGATCCCAAGTTTATCAGCCATTTTTGGAAAACTCTTTGGGGTAAACTTGGAACAAGACTACAATTTTCAACTTCTTGTCACCCTCAAACGGATGGACAAACCGAAGTAGTCAATAGATCTCTTGGAACTATGCTTAGGGCTATCATGAAGGGGAGCCACAAATCTTGGGATGAGTACCTTCCCCATATTGAGTTTGCTTACAATAGAGTAGTTCACAAGACTACTAATGCTTCTCCTTTTGAAGTAGTATATGGCTTTAATCCTCTCACACCCATGGATTTGATACCCCTTCCTAATCCATAAGATTTTGTGCATAAGGAAGGCGTAATCAAAGTTGATTTTGTAAAGAAAATGCATGAGAAGATTAAACTCCAAATACAACAACAAAATGAAAAGTACACAAAATACCACAATAAAGGGAAGAGAGAAATAATTTTTGAGGAAGGAGACTTAGTTTGGCTTCACCTTCGCAAAGATAGATTTCCAACTCAAAGGAAGTCCAAACTAAGTCCCCGAGGAGATGGACCTTTCCAAGTTCTCAAGCGAGTCAACAACAATGCATATAAATTGGACCTACCTCTTGAATATGGAGTACATGACTCTTTTAATGTAATTGATCTTTCTCCATTTGTAGGTACCAATGACGGTGACGAGCTGGATTTGTGGACAAATCCTTTCCAAGGGGGAGGGGATGATGGAGGAGGGCCAAGCACATCTAGCCATGGGAGCCAAAGCCCACACCATGAAGAGCGTCTAGACCAAGGAGAGCGTCTAGACCGTGAAGAAGGGAAGCGTCTACCCATGGAGCGTCTAGGTGTGGCACTAGACCGTCTAGGTCCTCTCACAAGATCAATGGCTAAGCATGTACAAGCACAAGTGGATGAAGCCACGGATGGAAGAGAGAAAGCCTTGTATATGTTGCATCAAGGCCCAATAGGGGTATTTAGTAAATAGAGTAGTGTAGAAAGCACATGCGAAAGAAACCTTCTAGAACTTGGCTAGGTGTGACCGGTCATGGCACATGGTCTAGCTTTGCATTTCATTTGGTTTACATTTCATTATGTTTTAGCTTAGGATTTACGTCCCAACTAGCCTATAAATAGGGAGGCTATCTCATGTATTTTGGAAGTTTATTGTGAGTAAAGTTATGCTGCCAATTTGTGCTCAACTTTGCTTCTCCCTAGAATCCTAGGCTCTAAACTTCAATTCCTTCATCTTTTCCCTTGAGTTGGCCGAACCACTCAATACCCATACTTAACATGCACCTACAAGATCAACACCACTCTTAGGAGGATCTTGCTCACTCTCATTCATTGCTTCCGCCCCATACTCTACATTGATTCAAGAAGAACTTCATGAAAATGCCATCAAGAATGCCATCATTTGGTATCAGAGCATAGGTTCTTCAAAGATGAGTATTTCTTGGTCATTTTCTTTTTGAGTTCTTCTTGAATCCGAGTTGTTCATCTTGTTTTCATATTTGTCTTGCTGTTTTTTAATTTTTGCTTTGAATTGGTCTGCTGTTTCGAAATTCCAATCGGTGTATCTTGTTCAATTGTTCTTGAGCAATCTTTGTGCAATTTTTGGTAGGATTCCATACACTTTGTGTTGCTGTTTTATTTTAGGTATTTGAGTCCTTATTGCAATTTTATTTGGTTCATTTTATGCTCTTTGAGTCTTTTAATTTCTGAATCTATATGTGTTTTGTCTAGTCATGTTTTTCCAAAATGTCATCAAATCATAGTAGTACTTTGTTTGGCTTATTTGTTTCTTGATTTTGGTCTAAATGTTTGTTTTGAATCTGCTGTGTTTTTTATCCTTTGGTGCCTTTTATTTTTAGCTTGAGTTCATATTTGTGTTTAGATCTACACAAATTCCTTTTCACTAATTCCATTGTGTTTTTCTTTTGGTATCTTGCTGTTTTTTTTCTTCAGATTTTACAGAATCCCCTGTTTTGCATTACTCTGTGCTGGCTGTTTTGCTTAAGAAAATTATTTTCCCACCTAGGAAATTTCTGATCCTCTGGATTATGCAAGATTGAGGTGTTACAGAAAAGACAAAAGAAGAATCAGTTCAAAAAATTCAATAGAAAAAAAATGATAAATGTACCGTCCCGTATCCGGGCGTTGACAAAGTCAAAGTCAAAGTCAACGCCTGGAGTCAAAGTCAGCACAAGGCGTCGCCTAGGTGAAGAGACGCCAAGGGCCGGCTTCGCCAAGGCAAGGCGTCGCCCAACCAGGGCGTCGCCAAGAGCAAATATCATTAAGTCAAGGAAGTCACAGCACGGTTCCCCGATACCCATGTGATGGCATTTCATGAAGGTCTTCTTGAATCATGTAAGAAAAGTGGTGCGGAAGCTATGAAGGTGTGTGAGCAAGATCCTCCTAAGAGTGGTGTTGATCTTGAAGGTGCATGATGTGTATGAAGCTAGGGAGGTTCGGCCAACCCAAGGAGAGGTGAAGGAGATGAAGTTTAGAGCCTAGAATTCTATGGAGAAGCAAAGCTTGACACAAAATGGCAGCATAACTTTACTCACAATAAACTTGAAAATACAAGGTGTAGGCTCCTCCTTTTATATGCTAAGGAGGACCATAATGCAACCCTAATGCTAGCCAAATGAAATGTAAATGTGAAGCACATGGGTGCACATGGCACATGGGTGCACAAATGAGCACATGGGGAGGGGTGTGTCTAGTTTTTATGCTCACCCCCTCCATGGGCTTTCTAGACCGGCCTTGGTAAATTTAGAGGTTTTTTTTAGAAACTCTAAGTTTACCTAGGTTGGTGTTTTAGGTGCCAAAATTAATTCTAAGAAAATTACAAATAAAGTTCCTATGCTAATTTTGACAAGAAATTAAAGTCTACTCTACACTAGAGTTTATGGCATTTGAACATGTAAAAGAACGTCTTCTTGGATCCTCTCGGCCATAACTCTATGGGTGGCCCAAATCTACCCTTTGGTGGGCTTGCATGTGGGCTTGTGCTTGGGCCTCTTCCATCACCATGGGTAGGAAAGACCACGGAGGGAGCGACGCTGTGCGAAGGCCTCAGGTCCCGATGATCCGGGGCAGTGATAAAGAGAAGGAGAAGGTGGCTTCAAGGCCATAGTGATAGCACCAGAGTAAGGCAGCCTGACTCGTGAAGTACCCCTGCCGCCTCGGAGACGCCTTTAGGACATATACGACTCAAAGGGAGGGTCACGCCCAGGGTAGCCAGGTGCAGGGTACGAGAGGAAGGCAGATACGCTCTCAAAGTGAGTGACTAGATGATTGGGGCATGAGTTGGCACCCAAAAAGTTACCCCTTGCGCGGTAGCACTCCCAAGCAGGAGGACTCACACGTAGAAACGTCCCCAGATGGGGTCATGGCGTCGTGAGGCCCTCCACGTGTACGACAGCCAGGTCAGAATAGAAACACCCTTTAGTCAGGTACCAGGTAATTAAGGTCATTCAATACAGTTTCTGTTTCGAGCGTTTCAGGTACTATAAAGGCTCCCAAGCGTTTCAACGTCTTAAATGCGCTACGTTTTCTAATTAGACGCGTTAATTAAGTGCGTTACATTTTATGATTAAAAGCGCTTTAAGGCGCTTTAAATGCTTGGGTAGTTTAAATAGCGCTGAGAATGTCGGAAACAGGGTTGGAACTTTTGGCAAATTTCCCAGAAACTCTCTAGTTGCTTGCTCGAGCCTTGAGGTTACGCACAAGGGACTAGGGAAAGAGTTTTGCTAGAAGAAGAAATAGACACTAAACACAGTTTCCTTTTACCACCTTCAGAGTGCCATACGCGGTGCTCTGATACGGAGGTGCATAGTTTTTGGTGTTTCTTGCTGGCTGACTTGAGCGTCGGAGTGCAAACGGCCGCTAGGGCGCCCTTTTGTCCTTCTTTGTAGGATTACACAGGTAACCAGTGGGAAGGAGTCCCTAGCTGACGGTTGAGGTCGCGCACGAAGACGTCCCAGGTCAACCGGACGGAACATTTGGCGCCCACCGTGGGGCCGATATAAAACATCAGTCCCATCGCGAGTTCGAGAAGATCTACCAAGTTACAGTAACGTTGGAGGAAGTTGGAAGAGACCGTGACAATGGCCCCCACTAGACGAGGTACAGCACGCGCGGCCCCAGCAGAACTATTCATGCAACAGGTCCTGGAGATAATGCGGGGGCTGCAGGAGGATATGGCGGAGTCGAAACTGGAACAGGAACGCATGCAGGCAGATCTCGAAGCCTCGCATGAGAGGAATGAAGAGCTCCGCCGCGTAAATGAGGAGTTGCGCCGGGGTCTGAGAAATAATCGGGGGCAACGTGAACATGACGAGATGGAGAACCACTCCCCGCCAAGGGAGTTTTCCACTCCCTTCTCGCAGGAGTTTCTGGATGCAGTGATCCCGAACACGTTCGCGGGGCCCAAGGTGATCTTCACCGGGATGGAGGACCCTGAGACGCACCTCGCTGCATTTCACACACAGATGGTCCTGGTAGGCGGTTCTGACGCTGCCAAGTGCAAGCTCTTTATGAGCACCTTGACTGGGATGGCTATGGACTGGTTCATCAGCCTCCCGGACGGTCATATCACCTCTTTCCGGCAGCTGTCACGATTGTTCAGGGAACAATACCTAGTAAACAAAGCCCCGCCGCCGGTCTCCTACGATTTGTTTGATGTGAAATAGTATCAAGGGGAGACCCTCAAGGAATACATCAATCGCTTCGGGGCCCAGGTGGTCAAGGTTGGTACGATAGAGGAACCTATGATTGTGTACGCGTTCGTGAAAGGCGTATGCCCCGGTCCTTTTGGAGAATCCATCATTCGCAACCGCCCTAGAACTTTTGCAGAACTACGGCATCGGGCGGTAGAGCATATCGCTTCCGAGGGAGAGGTGTGCGTTAAGCACACCAGCGTCGTACCCTCACGCCCGAGGGGACCGGCGCGAGCTCAACCCGCCAGGGTCAATGAGACCACGACGGGAAGAAAGAAGCCTGATGGGAGACGCCCCTACGAGGCCAGAAAGCCCCAGCCCCGGGGTCCAGCAGGAGGCGATCGCCCGGCCAGAGAAAGAACGAGGCCAGCGAGATACAATTTTGTGGTGGAATTGAAGGACTTGATCGCCGTGCCTAATATAGCTGAGAGATTGAGGCGACCAGCGAAGTCCGATAAGGTGTTGGGGCCTCGGAAAGACTCTTGGTGTGAGTTCCACGAGGCTTTCGGTCACCACATTGATAACTACCTTTCGTTGGGTTACCAGCTGGATGAGCTGGTGAGAATCGGGTTTTTGAAGGATTATGTCGCGGAGCCCCCAACGACCGCCACCTTGCCGCCGCCAGCGGAAGAACAAGCACACGAGACGCCAGTTCTCGGCGAGGTCCATACCATAGCTGGAGGATTTTCCGGCAGAGGTCCCACCGCCTCCCAGCGAAAGAAATACGCGAGGGGGGTCAACTCGATCGAAGAAAGACTCTCGGGTGCGCCGTGGGAGTCGGACATCGTATTCACGAGAGGGGATCTCAGAGACGTGGTACTGCACGACAATGACCCCGTGGTCATCTCAGTTGTCACAGCGGGAAGAAAGGTGCACCGAGTTCTTGTCGACCAGGGGAGTTCAGCAGACGTCATGTTCTGGTCGACATTCAATAAGTTGCGATTATCCCCCGACCTACTGAGGCCCTATACAGGGTACCTGTATGGGTTTGCGGACAACCAGGTGGAAGTCCGAGGCTACCTGGAATTGAGGACTACGTTCACAGACGGAGAGGCCTCGCGTACCGAAAGTATCCGGTACTTGGTCGTGAACGCCAGCTCCGCTTACAACATCTTGTTGGGCAGGCCGGCGTTGAACCGGTTGAACGCAGTAGCCTCCACACGCCATATGAAGATGAAGCTTCCAGACCTCAGTGGCAAGGTGATAGTCATCAAGTCAGATCAGGAGGAAGCAAGAAAATGCTATGAGAACAGCCTGAATACGAAGAGAGGCGTGTTCATGGTGTACGAACGTCCGCCGTGTGCAGACACGACGATGATGGAGGCGATGCCCGCGGCGCCGACGCCTAGCGAGGCCGTACCCGCGAGGGCGACGCCAGAGACAGATGCACACATGGAGGAAGGCCCTGACGACGCGGTGCCCATGGAAGAGGCGGCGCCCGTCGAGGAGGATAGCAGGGAACAACCGGCGGCTAACGCCGTGGAGAGGGAGATTGGCGACAAAACATTCAAGTTAGGAAGTTTGCTGAGCCCAGAAGAACAAGAAGGGGTGGCAGAAGTGATTTCGCGCCACCTGGATGCCTTCGCATGGTCCGCCTCGGATATGCCCGGTATCGACCCTGATTTCCTGTGTCATCACCTCAGCATGGACGCCACGGTCCGCCCCGTGCGCCAAAGAAGGAGAAAGTTTAACGAGGAGCGACAGCAGGTGGTGAAGGACGAAACGCATAAGTTGTTGAGTGCTGGCCACATCAGGGAGATTCAATACCCCGAGTGGCTGGCCAATGTCGTCTTGGTGAAAAAGGCGAATGGAAAGTGGCGGATGTGCGTGGACTTCACGGACTTGAATAAGGCGTGCCCAAAGGACTCGTACCCGCTGCCCAGCATCGACGCGTTGGTGGATAGTGCATCCGGCAGCAAGGTGCTGAGTTTCCTGGACGCATTCTCAGGGTACAACCAGATCAAGATGCACCCGAGAGATGAGAATAAAACTGCATTCATGACTGAGACTTGCAGTTACTGCTATAAGGTGATGCCTTTTGGGCTGAAAAACGCGAGCGCCACATACCAAAGGTTAATGGACAAGGTCCTGGCGCCCATGCTAGGGAGGAATGTGTACGCCTATGTAGACGACATGGTGGTGGCGTTGCAGGATAGGGCACAGCACATGGCGGACCTGGAGGAGTTGTTCGTCACAATATCCAAGTACCGCCTCAAGTTAAACCCTGAGAAGTGTGTATTCGGGGTAGAGGCCGGTAAGTTCTTGGGTTTTATGCTCATAGAGAGGGGGATAGAGGCGAACCCCGACAAATGCGCAGCGATTATCACCATGCGAAGCCCGACGTCGGTCAAGGAAGTGCAGCAACTGACAGGGCGGATGGCCGCACTCTCGAGGTTTGTCTCTGCCGGGGGAGAGAAGGGGCACCCATATTTCCAGTGCCTCAAGAGAAATAGTCGTTTCGCATGGACTGACGAATGCGAAGCGGCTTTCATTAAGTTGAAAGAATACTTGGCGACACCACCGGTCCTCTGCAAACCGGTAACAGGCGTGCCCCTCCGGCTGTACTTCGCAGTGACAGAGCGAGCTATCAGCTCAGTGCTGGTCCAGAAGCAGGACCAGATTCAAAAGCCCATCTATTTTGTAAGCAAGGCCTTACAAGGCGCGGAGACGAGATACCAGGCGTTGGAGAAGGCAGCGCTGGCAGTGGTGTTTTCAGCCAGGAGGCTCCGTCATTACTTCCACAACTTTACGGTGGTGGTGATGACAAACCTCCCTATACAGAAGGTGCTGCAGAAGCCTGACGTGGCTGGGAGAATGGTACGCTGGGCGGTGGAGCTGTCAGAATTCGACATCCAATACGAGCCTCGAGGATCCATCAAAGGGCAAGTGTATGCAGATTTCGTCGCAGAACTCTCGCCCGGAGGTGAACAGGAGGTGGAGGTGAGCTCGCAGTGGTTGCTCTCGGTTGATGGCTCTTCCAACCAACAAGGGAGTGGTGCTGGAATAGTCTTAAAGGGACCCAACGGCGTACTGATTGAGCAGGCCCTGCGCTTCGCCTTCAAGGCAAGTAACAATCAGGCAGAATACGAAGCCCTGATAGCAGGAATGCTCCTAGCCAAGGAGATGGGCGCGCAGAACCTCCTGGTGAAAAGCGATTCCCAGCTTATTACGGGGCAGGTGTCGGGTGAGTTCCAGGCGAAGGACCCACAGATGGCGGCGTACCTAAGATACGTCCAACTATTGAAGGGAGCATTTAACGCTCTTGAGCTGATACATGTCCCAAGGGAGCAGAATGCCAGAGCCGACCTGCTTGCCAAGCTGGCCAGCTCAGGCAAGGGGGGTAGGCAGAGGACAGTGATCCAGGAGACGCTCAAAGCTCCGCGTAAATTCGTGGAAGATAACAGGGTGAATGTCCTCCAGATCTGTACATCAAGAGAGAGTCCAAGGAATCATCGCTCTCTAACCCAAGATACGCTGAAGACGCCCCGCATCAGCACATACGCGGACATGCCTGAAGAAGAAAGGCAAATGCAGGTATGTGTCCTAGCCGAGGGAGACACCTGGATGACGCCATACAAACGGTACCTGGCGGATGGGACTCTCCCAGTGGAGCCGGAAGAGGGTAAGAAGGTCAAAAGAAATGCCGCAAGATATACTCTGGTGGATGGGGTGCTGTTCAGACACGGGTTCACACACCCTATCCTAACGTGCGTAAGTGGCGACGAGTGTACCAGGATAATGGCGGAGCTCCACGAAGGCATTTGCGGGAGCCACGTAGGGGGAAGGTCTTTAGCCTCCAAGGTGATACGCACAGGTTTCTTCTGGCCAATAGTAAAAGAGGACCGCGCGACACGCCCAGCGCTGCAGGCAATGCCAAAAGCACGCCGACTGCCACAAGGCGCCGCCAGAAGAATTGCGATCCATATACAGCCCGTGGCCTTTCCATACATGGGGAATCGACATCCTGGGCCCGTTCCCACTGGCAATCAGGCAGATGAAGTATTTGATCGTTGCCATCGAATACTTCACCAAATGGATAGAGGCAGAGCCCGTGGCACAGATCACTGCGCACAAGGTCCAGCATTTTGTGTGGAAGAACATTGTGTGCCGCTTTGGCGTACCTAGGCGCTTGATATCCGATAACGGGACCCAGTTTGCCAGTCAGCAGTTGAGAAATCTGTGCGCTGAGATAGGTATCAAGCAAGTGTTCGCATCAGTCGAACACCCCTAGACCAACGGGCAGGTGGAGTCAGCGAACAGAGTTCTGCTGAGGGGGCTAAAGAGAAGGTTAGAGAAGGCCAAAGGGGCGTGGGCGGAGGAAGTTCCAAGGATCGTATGGGCATACCACACCACGCCCCAATCTTCTACCTTGGAGACGCCTTTCAGTTTGGTGTACGGGTCGGACGCGATGATCCCGGTAGAAATACATGAAAGCTCACCACGTTTTCAAAACTTTGTGGCGGAGGAATCCAACGAAGAAAGGCGGGTAAACCTGGATCTACAAGACGAAGCCAGGGAAGAAGCCAGAATAAAAGCTGAAGCGGTGAAGAGAAGAGTAGAGCGGCAATATAGCTCTAAGGTAAAGTCGCGACAGTTTCAGATTGGCGACCTAGTTATGAGAAAAGCCCACCCGTACGAGCTGGAGAATAAGCTGTCTCCCAAGTGGACCGGACCCTTCAGAGTTACCGAGGCTAAGGGCAACGGTTCATACAGCCTAGAGACCTTGGATGGAGGTCCCATCCCGCGCAGTTGGAACGCAGCCAACCTGAAGTTTTATTTCAGTTGACTTATGTAAAGCAGCTATGTAACAGTCTTGATAAAGGGGACGCTCTTTTTCCCCTTCCGGGGTTTTTTAATGAGATCACCCAAATAAAAGAAAAAAAAACAAGTTTGAGAAAAAGCCATGCCTTGGTTTTCAGTTTTATCTTTCTCCGTTTGAAGTAGTATGAGGCGTCGCCAAGAAAGAAGGCGTCGCCAAGAATGAAGGCATCGCCAAAAAGAAGGCGTCGCCAAGAAAAAAGGCGTCGCCAAGAGAGAAGGCATCGCCCAGAAGAAAGGCGTCGCCAAGAAAAAGGTGTCGCCTAAGTGCAGGCGCCGTTAAGGAACATGACGGGGAAAAAAGCGCACAATATACGAGACGTATGCAAAGTAGAGTGGCGTTACAAAAACCAAGTATGGTATAGTAAAGTTGATGTTACAAGCAGTGTTCGATACAAATGGGAGTAATGCGAGTAGGGCGAACATTACAACTCATACAAAAACACGAAAATAACCACTCTTCAGGGGCCATCGGAGTCAGCATGACAAGAAGACGAAACCCCGCTCTCAGCCCGCAGAGCCCGGGTAAGTCGTGTCCTCCGCTCTTGATTTATCTAGTAATGATCTTTGTAATTTCTTCTTTGGATGAATGATGAAGGAGATACGATGAGCGGAAGCATTAAAGAAACTCAAGAGGAGTTTCCATGGATTGAAGTGGAGTAGGAATTTGTGAGAGTGAGAGGTGAGGCCAACTCACTAGGAAAGAGTCTAGGCTAAGTCTCGAAGGAGACTAACCTAGGGAGAACTTAAGAACAAGTAGAATGGCCAAAATTAGGCAGCATTTCATTACTAATTCAAAGTTAAAGAAATACATGTATAAGAGACTCCTATTTATAGGATAAAGTCTCTCAAAAACTCTCAAATGAGAGTGTGACAAGTGTCACCACCTTATTGGTGCAAATCCTCTCCATTAAGGAGAAGACATGTGGAGACTCATGCCTTCCTTGCCTACATTTCTATTTGCACCCCTCTTTTACTATTTTACACATTACTTTGTTTTCTATTTACATCTTTCTCTACTTTGGCCCAAAATAGAAGGCCCAAAACTTCCTAACTACTCTATACAATTTTTATAAGGCTAAGAAGAAGAAAAAGACTTTACAAACTCTTCATTAAAGCTCGATCTTCGTCTATCTTCTTGGCCGAAAGTTTTGAGGCTGGACGGTTTCCATCAAGAACTCTGCCAGGAACGTTGCTGAGAGTTACCCAGAGGTTGTGCCTTTGCCTCTTCACCTCCAAGAAGTGAAGAAAGAGGTCGACCGAGGGTGCACAGCCCAGAAACCCGAAAAGGATGTCAAAGGCTTTGACAAAAGCCCAGCTGTTGGGGTATAACTGGGCCGGAGCGGCATTAATCTCTGTCAGCAGTTTCTTCTCAAACCTGGAGAAGGGCAGGCGCACGCCGATGGTTTTGAAAACCACCTGATAGAAGTAAAAGAAGGGGACCCCATCGTTGGCCCGTTCATCTCCGCATACTGGCTCCCCTAGGGTGCAAGGGAGCACAGCAATGTCGTCGTCGTGCCTCCTCGCGAAGGCACGGTGATCATAGGAGCATGAATCCCCTTTGTGTTCCCTTATGGCCCTGGTGGAGAGTAAGCAGGAGCATTCGTCAAGAAGCTCCCTCGAAGCCCACGGATACAGGTCCTTGGGGTCGACCCTGGGGGAGTAGCACAAGACGACATTCTTGAACAGAATCAGGGAGGTTTGAAGTTTTGACAAGGGTAAAACGCTGGTGGGAACAGACACTGGAAGAACTCTTCGCGAGAGGAGAAAGGGTGCAGGTAGGTTACGAAAGGCGCAGAAATGATGAGAGCAGTTTCAAAGTCTTGAAGAATTAAATATAGCGGTTAGAGCGCCAAACGACGCAAATGGAAGTATTGCAGTTAGAGCGCTAAACGACGCGAATGGATCCACCGCACGATCGAGCCACGTGGCAGAAGATGGAAGGATGGCCCTGACACCCCTGGTTAAACTTAGAACACGTCGTATCGACAGAATGCCCAATGGAACGATGCGCCGTCGGAAGTGGGTCAGGGGCACAGTAGGAGTCAGGACCAAGTCGAATGACTGAACGTCCCATCAGCCATACAAGAAGCGCCACGTGGATCAAGTCGAATGACTGAACGTCCCATCAGCCATACGAGAAGCGCCACGTGGATGGCACAGGCGACACCTTGAGCTCTTCGCTGTCCTCAGGCGTCGACCAAGGCCAAGGTCAAAGTCAATGTCAAGGTAAAGATGACGCCCAAGGCGACGCCAGCATGAGACGCCCGAGGCGTCGCTCGGAAGGACGCAAATGGCGACGCCAGCGTGAGACATCGCGGGCGTCGCCAACCCAAATATCAGCAGTGCCGCCTCCCCGATACCCACAGGTAGGAAAGACTGTGGAGGGAGACGGAATCGAAGAAAGCAAAGGTAGTTAGCGGCGTCGCCTCCCCGATACCCACAGGTAGGAAAGACTGCGGAGGGAGACGAGATCGCCAAACGCCGGCAAATCACTGGCGGGGTTGTTCCCCGATACCTATGGGAAGGAAAGACCATGGAGGGAACGACCCCCCTCCCCCCAGAGCACTCGGCGTTTTAGACACCCGGGGACGATACGGCGTTGCTATAGCAGGCCTCTCCTTAGGCGTGGGCGTCGGGAACTAAGAATCAGGGGACGAATCGCTTAGGTGATTAGAGACACCCCGTGGACGATACGGCCCCGTTAGGCGAGCCTCTCCACGGGCGTGGGCATCGACGCGTGACCTTAAACGGGTATAGTACAGGCAAAACAACCGAAGCACGCGAAGGCAAAGGACGAAAGTAAAAGCACACAGGCGGAATTCTAGATCGCAAGGGCACAAGAGTAATCATACAAAAACCCAGAGTTGTAGCAAGAGTGCAGACGATTCAAAGAGTTACAAATTTATCGAAGAAGGTTAGAACAAGCGTAAAGGAATGAGCTGATGATCGAAGGTGGCGTTTCAATCGTCCATCTCCAGGGGCACGACTTTTCCATCAACAATGTGGTGAGTGGAATCGCAGGTGGAAATGTCGATTCCCGGATTCGTGCAGACAGCTTGGGCTAGAGCCTCCTGGAATCCCTCCTCGAAAGTGCCCGCCATGTCCTGGATGAGGGCCTTTTTGTCCTTCTCTAGCTCCTCAATGGTGGCGTCCCCAGAAGCTACTTGCTTCTCCAAAGCCTCCTTCTCCACGCGGAGTCGGCTGACCTCGACTTGCAGTTTGTCGTAGTCAACCTGGAGAAGGCCCATAGCTTTGGCCTGGGTAGCCATTTCCCCTTCCATCCGCTCCATTGCGTCAGCTTGCTCACAACAACGGGCCTTCAAGTCTTTTTGAACTTCTTCGTAAGCTTCGACGATGTCTTGAAGGCTCGTTACCTGAACTTTGAGGGCGACTTCCCGAGCGTAGAAGTCGGACTGGAGCTCCACCGCCTCTGCCAGTTGTCCCTCAGCCTCTGCTTTGGACTCTTGCGCCTGCTTCAGGGTGGTTTGGTAGGCTTCGTTCTGGCGTCCCAGAGTTTTCTTTTCCTCCTCCAGGGCAGTTACCCTTGTTTCCAAGGCCTGGAGGGTTTGAGCTTGCAGGACAGCATTTCTGGCCTGGGCGCGCCATTCAAGGGCCACCGCCAAGAAGGCCCCCAAGTAGAAAGGCATGCCCTCCTTCCTGTCGGTGCCCTCTGGCATTGTTCCACCACTGAAGCCCCTCATCAGATGCATGATTGGAGGAGGGATGGCGATAAAATCGGGGGCGGCAGCGACGGGGGCAGGAGACGCAGAGACCTCTGCCGGTGGCGGGGGTGGAGCAGACTCGGCGCCTTCACCCATATCCTCTTGGACGGTTGTGGGGGGAAGGGAAGTAGCGCTGGGAGGGTTGTCCCTGAAAGAATCCTCTCCCTGGGGCGACGCCGCCGGTAGGAGGGGAACCCTTGCAGATTTCCTCCTCTTGAAGGGTGCCACGCCATCCGAGTCCTCATCGTCGGATAGGATCTCCAAGACCCGTTTCCCTTTGTCGAGGGGGGTTGGTGATGGCATTTCATGAAGGTCTTCTTGAATCATGTGAGAAAAAGTGGTGCGGAAGCTATGAAGGTGTGTGAGCAAGATCCTCCTAAGAGTGGTGTTGATCTTGAAGGTGCATGATGTGTATGAAGCTAGGGAGGTTCGGCCAACCCAAGGAGAGGTGAAGGAGATGAAGTTTAGAGCCTAGAATTCTATGGAGAAGCAAAGCTTGGCACAAAATGGCAGCATAACTTTACTCACAATAAACTTGGAAAATACAAGAGATAGCCTTCCTATTTATAGACTATTTGGACGTAAAAGCTAAGCTAATAGCTAATGAAATGGAAACCAAATGAAATGCAAATCATAAGCCATGTGCCATGACCGATCACACATAGAAAGCTTCTAGAAAGTTTCACTCAAATATGCTTTCTACACTACTCTAATTACTAAGTACCCCTATTGGGCCTTTATGCAACATGTACAAAGCTTTCTCTCTTCCATCCGTGGCTTCATTCACTTGGGTTTGAACATGCTTAGCCATTGACCTTGTGAGAGGACCTAGACGGTCTAGTTCCACATCTAGACGCTCCATGGGTAGCCTCCCTTCTTCACGTCCTAGATGCTCCTTCCTTGTAGCTAGACGCTCTTCTTGGTCTAGACGCTCTTCATGGTTTGGGCTTTGGCTCCCATGGCTAGATGTGCTTGGCCCTCTTCCATCATCCCCTCTTCCTTGGAAAGGATTTGTCCTCAAATCCAGCTCGTCATCGTCATTGGTACCTACAAATGGAGAAAGATCAATTACATTAAAAGTGTCATGTACTCCATATTCAAGAGGTAGGTCCAATTTATATGCATTGTTGTTGACTCGCTTGAGGACTTGAAAGGGTCCATCACCTCGGGGACTTAGTTTGGACTTCCTTTGAGTTGGAAATCTATCGTTGCGAAGGTGAAGCCAAACTAAGTCTCCTTCCTCAAAAATTATTTCTCTCTTCCCCTTATTGTTGTATTTTGTGTACTTCTCATTTTGTTGTTGTATTTGGAGTTTAATCTTCTCATGCATTTTCTTTACAAAATCAGCTTTGATTACGCCTTCCTTATTCACAAAATCTTGTGGATTAGGAAGGGGTATCAAATCCATGGGTGTGAGAGGATTAAAGCCATATACTACTTCAAAAGGAGAAGCATTAGTAGTCTTGTGAACTACTCTATTGTAAGCAAATTCAATGTGGGGCAGGTACTCATCCCAAGATTTGTGGCTGCCCTTCATGATAGCCCTAAGCATAGTTCCAAGAGATCTATTGACTACTTCCGTTTGCCCATCCGTTTGAGGATGACAAGAAGTTGATAATTGTAGTCTTGTTCCAAGTTTACCCCAAAGAGTTTTCCAAAAGTGGCTTATAAACTTGGGATCTCTATCGGACACTATACTTCTAGGGAGACCATGGAGTCTCACCACTTCTCTAAAGAAAAGTTTAGAAATATTTTGAGCATCATCTACTTTGTGGCATGGAATAAAATGGGACATTTTGCTAAAACGGTCCACTACCACAAATATAGAGTCATGGCCTCTTGCAGTCCTAGGAAGTCCTAAAATGAAATCCATGCTAATGTCTTCCCAAGGAGCATTTGCAATCGGCAAAGGGGTGTAGAGTCCATGCGGCATTGTTCTAGACTTTGCTTTTAAACATGAGATGCATCTAGAACAATGTCGTTGGACGTCTTTCCTCATGTGTGGCCAACAAAATTTTGCTTTTAAAAGATCTAGAGTCTTATCAACTCCAAAATGGCCCATGAGTCCTCCCTCATGTGATTCTTTGACAAGGAGTTTCCTATGTGTTCCTTGGGGAATGCAAAGTTTTCCCTCTTTAAAAAGATATCCCTCGGACACATAGTAACCTCCTTGCGCTCTATGTAGACATTGGGCATAGATGGATGAGAGTTCTTGATCTTCTTGGTAAAGCTCTCTTATGTGGTCAAATCCAAGAATTTGGGCACCCAATTTTGAAAAGAGTGTATGCCGTCTTGAAAGAGCATCGGCCACTATATTGGTGCTTCCTTTCTTGTATTTGATTACATAAGGAAATTGTTCAAGAAATTCCATCCATTTAGCATGTCTCTTGTTGAGCTTGTGTTGGCCCTTTAAATATTTTAAAGACTCGTGATCACTATGGATGACAAATTCTTTGGACACAAGGTAGTGTTCCCAAGTCTTTAGGGCTCGCACAAGAGCATAGAGCTCTTTGTCATAGGTGGGGTAGTTGAGGGTGGCACCATGGAGTTTTTCACTAAAATAAGCAATGGGGTGTCCACCTTGCAACAAAACCGCACCTATGCCTACCCCCGATGCATCACACTCTATCTCAAAAGTTTTGGAAAAATTTGGGAGAGATAGAATGGGTGCATTGGTGAGTTGAGCTTTTAGCCTTTGAAAGGCTTGCTCATGCTTTTCATTCCAACAAAATGCAACATCTTTTTTAACAAGTTCATTCAAAGGAGAAGCTAGACTAGAAAAATTAGGCACAAACCTTCTATAGAAGCTAGCTAACCCATGAAAACTTCTTACATCACTTACATTTTGTGGAGTTGGCCACTCGCGGATGGCTTTGATTTTCTCGGGATCTACATGCACCCCCTTTTTGTTTACTTGAAGCCTAAGAAAACTACACTATCTACACAAAAGGTACACTTATCCCTATTTGCAAAAAGACTATTTTTTCTAAGCACTAGAAGAACTTCCCTAAGGTGACTTAGATGGTCTTCTAGGGTTTTACTATATACTAAGATATCATCAAAATAAACTACTACATATTTACCTATACAATCCCTCAAGGTGTGATTCATAAGCCTCATGAATGTACTTGGGGCATTAGTAAGCCCAAAGGGCATCACCAACCACTCATATAATCCAAATTTGGTCTTAAAAGCGGTTTTCCACTCATCACCCTCCTTGATTCGAATTTGGTGATATCCACTTTTAAGGTCAATTTTGGAGAATAGAGTTGACCCATGCAATTCATCAAGCATATCGTCAAGCCTTGGGATTGGATGCCTATACTTGATGGTGATGTTGTTGATTGCTCGACAATCACAACACATGCGCCATTTTCCATCCTTTTTGGGCACCAACAAGACAGGTACAGCACAAGGGCTTAGGCTTTTTTGAACCCAACCCTTCTCCAACAAGTCTTGAACTTGTGATTCTATCTCCTTTGTTTCCTCGGGGTTGGTTCTATAAGCAGGCCTATTTGGTAGGCTTGCCCCCGGAATGAAGTCAATTTGATGTTCTATTCCCCTAAGAGGAGGAAGCCCAATGGGCCCCTCATGGGAGAATAGATCTTCAAATTCACTTAAAAGATTTTCTATTTGAGGAGGTCAACTCATAAGTTCACTACTTGTGGCAGTGCATGTAAGTGCTCCTTTACAAAAGATAAGGCTTGGTTGTTCAACAAGAAGCAAATTTTCAAAAACGTTTTCAAGAGGCTTTTCTTGTTGACCAACCTTGTGGGAAGGAACACTCTTCTCCCACGCCTTCCTATCCCTAAGGATTTTCTCTTTTTCTAGCGCTCTTTTTTTTTTGTTTTCCTCATCCCTCTTTTGCTTCATTTGTATTTGGTCTTTTACCACTTGAGAATGTGGTAAAGGACTAAGTACAAACTTTTTATACTTGAGGGTGAAGGAAATTTCGTTAGTGAGACCATCATGTAAGGTTTTCTTATCAAATTGCCATGGTCTCCCTAATAAAATATGACAAGCTTCCATAGGTACTACATCACATAAAACCTTATCTTTGTAGTTCCCTATGGAAAACTTGATTTCCACTTGCTTGTCTACATGTAGTTCCCCATTTTCATTAAGCCATTGAAGTTTATAAGGTTTTGGGTGAGGAACTACTTGTAGCTTAAGCTTCTCCACCATCCTAGCACTACAACAATTGCAACTAGATCCACTATCCACAATGAGAGAGCATATGTTTTCTAAAACATTGCATCTTGTATGAAGTATGTTCTCTCTTTGTGTTTCAATGGATGTGCTAGGGTGATTGTTGAGGGTTCTCCTAATCATAAGCAATTCTCCCTCTAGTGGAGCTACCCTCTCATCCTCTCCCCCCTCCTCTTTCTCACTAGGCTCATCCTCGCCACTAGTGTACTCGTCTACACCCTTAAGAAACAAAGTCCTTTGGTTTGGACATTGTGCTTGCACATGCCCTCTTCCATAGCACTTGAAACACTTGACATCTCTAGCTCGGATGGGTGGGGTGGAGGTTTCTTTGGTAAAAGGTTTGGTAGGTTCTTTTGGTTTTTCTTTGGATGTACTACCCTCCCTTCTAAACTCTTTCTTGGGATAAAAGTTAGAGTAAGGGCTCACCTTTTGACTTGATGTTTTGCGTAAAATTTGTTGCTCAACTTTAATGCAAAGTTGAACCAAATCATTCAAGTCTTGATAAGGTAAGAGCTCCACTCTATCTCTTATCTCAAGTGATAGGCCACTAAGGAACCTAGCTATTGTGGTATCCTCCTCTTCTCTAATGGAGGCTCTCATCATGTAGAGCTCCATTTTTTGTCTATACTCTTCCACACTCATGTTTCTTTGTTGGAGTCTTTGGAGCTTGTCCATCAACTCCCTATGGTAGTAGGAAGGTATGTGTCGGCGTCTTAGGGCTCCCCTAAGGTCATTCCAATATGTAATGGGAGGTTCCCTATGAAGACGCCTTTCTCTTTCGAGAGAGGTCCACCAATACATGGCGTTCCCTTGGAAGCTAAGGGCGGCTAAGGGTACTTTACGTTCCTCACTTACCCTATGGCAAGCAAAAAGTTGCTCTACCTTCATTTCCCAATCTAGATAGATTTCTACATTTTCTTTTCCATGAAAATGAGGTAGGTCTACTCTAGTTTCCCTTGGCACCTCTTGCTCCCTTTGCCTATTCCTCCCCTAGAGACTCATTGCTCCTAGATGCATGAGTATGAGTTTTTTTTTATTTTTGTGATTTTTGTGATTTCTCTTCTTGAGCTTTAGCCATCTCATTGATTTTGTTCTCATTCTCCAATTGTCTAAAAGAAATTAATTGTACCGCTTGTGATACTTCTTTCAAAAGAGTTTTCAAAGATTTTACTTCACTTTCAATAGACTTTGGAGAGTGAGAAGAAGAAGACATGGCTAAAACTTTGTGTATATAGGTGTTTTACTTTGAGAAAGTTTAGGAAAGTTAAAGAAGGTAGTTTTCCAGGTAAGGGAGGTGAGTCACAAAGGACTACTTAAGTACCAAGCCTTTTCCTTGCCAAAAACTATCCTCCAATATCTTCACACAAGACTTTCTCTTAGTGAAACACTTAGAACACAAATAAGTTGAGAATTAAATGCAAGCAAACAATGTAAGCTATCTATTCAACAAAGCTAGTCGGTTCAAATTTAAACAAAACTAACCATGCAAAACGTCACTACTAAAGCAATAGAAAAGCAAATACAAACAAGTAACAATTACTAAACAAGAATGCTATACTATTCGGCCCTAGGTGAGGCTTCTTGGACACTTTGAGCCCTTGAAGACACATTCACCGTCTAAAGCGTAATTAAAAGGTAATTAGCATAAATTAAGTTGTAAGGAATTTAAGAAAAACCCCCTTTGTTGATCCTCTTTTTGCTAGTGACACTCCCTCTTGTTGTCTTTGCTTGTTAGCCCTCCAAATGTGTATAGTGTTTTGAGAAAGTGTGCTTCGGCTTTGTCTTTGTCTTCTCCTTAGAATGAAGGTCTTGATTCTCCAATTTCCAGCACCTATCAAAGGGCTAAACCTTAACCAAGTCAAGTTTCCATTCACACAAGCACCAAAGGAGAATAAACTCCAGCACCCAAATTAGAGGTCAAAGAACAAAAGCAAGAAACAATTAAATTGAATAAAACAGTACCACCAAAAGGAGTTAGATTATGACAACTAGAAAGAGGTTCAAGAAATATTAAGCAAGCAAATAAAAGGTACCAAAATAAAGGTAGGCACACAAAAGAATCCTAAGAATGGCACTAGATTTAGATGACCAAATAAAAAAAACAGCACCACTGGAAAATGTTGTGGGCCAGAAACGTGTTTTTTCCCCAATTTATGCTGAGCTTTGTTTTTAAGATATGATACTGAAATTTGATATGCAAGATATTCAAGATCTTAGCTAAATCCTGGCTTTGGAATCACTCAAAACTCATGCACCAATATTTTTTAATAAATTTTGCAATTTTGGTGTTCAGTTACGCCAGCTGTAGCGCCTCAGATTTGCACACTGATTTTAAAAGATTTATCATTTTTTTTCTGTTGCTTCTTTTGGACTAATTCTTTTTTTGTCCTTTCTATAACACTTCAAACTTGCAAATTCCAGAGAATCAAAATTTTCCTATGAGTGAAATTATTTTTCTGGATCAAAACAGTTAGCACAGAAAATTCTGAAACAGGGGATTCTGAAAACTGGAAACAAAAACAGCAAGATACCAAAGTTTAGACACAATGGAAATTTGTGAAATAGAATTGTGTAGGATCTAAACACAATATGAACTCAAACTAAAAATAAAAAGGCACCAAAAGAGCAAAGAACAGCAGATTCAAGCAATTAAAGAGACCCAAAATCAAGAAACAATCAAGCCAAATAAAAGGACTACTATGAATTGTTGACAATATGGATGAACATGACTTGACAAAACATGTATGGATTCAGAAAATTAAAGACTCAAAGCATAATATGAACCAAATAATGAAAGCAATAAAGACTCAAAAGCCTAAAAGAAAATAGCAACTCAAAGGTGTATGGAATCCTATCACAAATTGCACAAGAACTTGTTCAAGATCAATTGAACAAGAGTGCTTCGGTTGGATCTTCCACAAAGCACACCAAACAAATTAAAATGTAAAAAACAGCAAGACAATTATGGAAAATAAGATGAACAACATGAAAGCAAAGAAGAACTAAAAATGAAAGACCAAAAGCAACTCATCTTGAAGAACCATAGCTCATGATACCAAATGATGGCATTTCATGAAGGTCTTCTTGAATCATGTGAGAAAAAGTGGTGCGGAAGCTATGAAGGTGTGTGAGCAAGATCCTCCTAAGAGTGGTGTTGATCTTGAAGGTGCATGATGTGTATGAAGCTAGGGAGGTTCGGCCAACCCAAGGAGAGGTGAAGGAGATGAAGTTTAGAGCCTAGAATTCTAGGGAGAAGCAAAGCTTGGCACAAAATGGCAGCATAACTTTACTCACAATAAACTTGGAAAATACAAGAGATAGCCTTCCTATTTATAGGCTATTTGGACGTAGAAGCTAGACGGTCTAGTTCCACATCTAGACGCTCCATGGGTAGCCTCCCTTCTTCATGTCCTAGACGCTCCTTCCTTGTAGCTAGACGCTCTTCTTGGTCTAGACGCTCTTCATGGTTTGGGCTTTGGCTCCCATGGCTAGATGTGCTTGGCCCTCTTCCATCAGTTGGGGCCGGCGACGAGGCCACAGCAAGAGGAACGACGGCGAGGGGCGGAGGAGAGCCAGGAGTCTGAAGCGCCTCAGGGCTAGGGGGGACGGTGAAGATGAACCTAGTGAGCTTCAGTAGGAGTCGGTGGTGGCGGAGGCAGGGTCGATGGGGGGTTCGGATCAGCAACAGGGGCAGAGGAGGCGCCCGCTTTGGCCGCACGAGCGTCCTTTATCGCCTTCGCCAGCATCATCCTTTTGGAGGCGCCCATCACCAACCCTACATTCAGATAAACCAAGCAGCAGAAGTCAAAGCCAAAGCAATTGTGCAAAATCACAAAACGCGTAGAAACGTGAGACGCGAATCACATGGCACAATGGAAAACAAGTGGAAGAGGCTGTGGGAACAAACATTCGGCAGCAAGGTACTCACAACAAAAGAGGACGGGGGAAGAGTCTCCTTACCAAAGTATGTGGTCAGGGCGTGAGCGTTATATTCGCTCGCAACAAGTTTCAATGTATCAAAAACGATCCCCAGCCCAGCCAAAGCCTTGCTTACCTCCCTGTCAGCAGGGGATAGCTCTTCCAGGGTTTTGGCCCTAAGCAGCTTAGGGCGCTCCGTCCAATAAAGGGGGAAGCCATCCAAGGTTGTGGGGTCGTGCTTGGCGCTGCACACCCTAAAGAATTTTCCTTTCCAGTTTTTGTAAGAGTTTTGGAAGAGGGAGAGGAGGATCCTGCCCGCGATCCCGGAAAAGCTTACCCAGAAGCTTTTCCCCTGCTTCTTCACTTCGAAGAAATGCAGGAAAACATCCACAGAGGGAAGGATGCCCAGGTGCCCGCAGAGAATTTGAAAACCCCTTACAAATGCCCAGCTGTTGGGGTGGAGCTGGGCGGGGGCTGTATTAATCTCGGTGAGGAGTTCCCTCTCAAAGGGGATAAATGGGA
Source organism: Phaseolus vulgaris (assembly GCF_000499845.2). Lineage (NCBI taxonomy): Eukaryota > Viridiplantae > Streptophyta > Magnoliopsida > Fabales > Fabaceae > Phaseolus > Phaseolus vulgaris. Next base: position 27,549,261 of record NC_023756.2, on the reverse strand, counting down.
GACGCACTCCTACGCGTTTAAACACCGTCTGGTACATAAAGAAGAAGGGGTTCCCCTTCCTAGGTCTGTCGTCCAAACAGACAGGTTCCCCAGGCCTGCCGGGACGGACGGATATGTGAGCGTCGTGAGTGCGACAGAAAGCGTTAAAGTTGTACAAGTGGGGATCCCCACGATGAGCTTCCAGGTCCTGGAAGGTAGTCAGGCTGGTACACTCGTTCAAGAGCTAGTCGGGGGCCCATGGGTAGAAGGCTTTGTAGTTGGACTTGGGGGTCTTGGGGGAGGAATCAGACTCCGCATTTGTGCGCGTCATGGTGTGAATAAATAGCTGGAGAAAGAAGAAGGAAAAAGGTTTTTAACAAAGTGATGCGAAGACAGAAAAAGGAGTAAAACCCCAGGAAATACCACCCACGCGAGAAAACCCAGAAAGAAAGAGGAGGGAACGGAGAAGAACGGAGGAGCGAAAGAACACAGTAATGCGCAAATAATAAACAGTCCCAGGCAGTTCAATATACAGTGATGCAATGCGACGAAGAAGAAGAGTCGTGGAGACGCAAAAATCATACCTTTGACGTCGAAGTGGGGGAGGAAGGAAAGCACGAAGGAAAGGGCAGAAGTTGTAGAGAAAGGCTTGAAGGTGATGAACAGTGCAGAGATGCAGAGAGAATGAATGAAACAGTGGGTGTGAGCGCGGGGTTTGGGGTAACTTAAACGTTACATTTGCAACCCAAGAGGCGCTAATCAGGAGCCGTGAGATCGTGCCGCGCGTCAAAGGATTAAGCGCCCAAGGGAGCGCAAGGGACTCTAGAGGCTGGCCGTGCGATGAGCCACGTGGCGCGCGATTAAGCGTAGCCCAAAAGGTGTTTCTCCCCGCTTCAGAGGATGTCCAATCAGCCATTAAGAGTGCCCCTAGGGTTCAGAGATTGTTACGTCAACAATTCGAAAATTGTTGAGTCAGCAGGGAATGACACGTCATCAGGGTGACACGTGGACGGCGTGGGCGAGGCCTTAGTCTTTGCGCTGAAGACAAGTCTTCGGCTTAAGACTGGGGGGCTTGTGTACCGTCCCGTATCGGGGCGTTGACAAAGTCAAAGTCAAAGTCAACGCCTGGAGTCAAAGTCAGCACAAGGCGTCGCCTAGGTGAAGAGACGCCAAGGGCCGGCTTCGCCAAGAGGAAGCGTCGCCAAGGCAAGGCGTCGCCTAGGCGAAGGCGTCGCCCAACCAGGGCGTCGCCAAGAGCAAATATCATTAAGTCAAGGCAGTCACAGCACGGTTCCCCGATACCCATGGGTAGGAAAGACCACGGAGGGAGCGACGCTGTGCGAAGGCCTCAGGTCCCGATGATCCGGGGCAGTGATAAAGAGAAGGAGAAGGTGGCTTCAAGGCCATAGTGATAGCACCGGAGTAGGGCAGCCTGACTCGTAAAGTACCCCTGCCGCCTCAGAGACGCCTTTAGGACAGATACGACTCAAAGGGAGGGTCACGCCCAGGGTAGCCAGGTGCAGGGTACGAGAGGAAGGCAGATACGCTCTCAAAGTGAGTGACTAGATGATTGGGGCACGAGTTGGCACCCAAAATGATGGAAGAGGCCCAAGCACAAGCCCACATGCAAGCCCACCAAAGGGTAGATTTGGGCCAACCATAGAGTTATGGCCAAGAGGATCCAAGAAGACGTTCTTTTACATGTTCAAATGCCATAAACTCTAGTGTAGAGTAGACTTTAATTTCTTGTCAAAATTAGCATAGGAACTATATTTGTAATTTTCTTAGAATTAATTTTGGCACCTAAAACACCAACCTCGGTAAACTTAGAGTTTCTAAAAACACCTCTAAATTTACCAAGGCCGGTCTAGAAAGCCCATGGAGGGGGTGAACATAAAAACTAGACACACCCCTCCCCATGTGCTCATTTGTGCACCCATGTGCCATGTGCACCCATGTGCTTCACATTTACATTTCATTTCGCTAGCATTAGGGTTGCATTATGGTCCTCCTTAGCCTATAAAAGGAGGAGCCTACACCTTGTATTTTCAAGTTTAATTGAGTAAGGTTATGCTGCCATTTTTGTGCACAAGCTTTACTTCTCCTAGAAATCTAGGCTCTAAACTTCAATCCTTTCACCTTCTCCCTTGAGCTGGCCGAACCACTCAAACACCATACTCATCATGCACCTACAAGGCCAACACAACTCCTAGGAGGGTCTTGATCATCTCACCCATTGCTTCCGCACCTTATTTTCTACTTTGATTCAAGAAGAACACATGAAAATGCCATCCCTAGGTTCTTTGGATGAATAATGAAGGAGATATGATGAGCGGAAGCATTAAAGAAACTCAAGAGGAGTTTCCATGGATTGAAGTGGAGTAGGAATTTGTGAGAGTGAGAGGTGAGGCCAACTCACTAGGAAAGAGTCTAGGCTAAGTCTTGAAGGAGACTAGATGATTGGGGCACGAGTTGGCGCCCAAAAAGTTACCCCTTGCGCGGTAGCACTCCCAAGCAGGAGGAATCACACGTAGAAACGTCCCCAGATGGGCAGAAACGTCCCCAGATGGGGTCATGGCGTCGTGAGGCCCTCCACGTGTACGACAGCCAGGTCAGAATAGAAACACCCTTTAGTCAGGTACCAGGTAATTAAGGTCATTCAATACAATTTCTGTTTCGAGCGTTTCAGGTACTATAAAGGCTCCCAAGCGTTTCAACGTCTTAAATGCGCTACGTTTTCTAATTAGACGCGTTAATTAAGTGCGTTGCGTTTTATGATTAAAAGCGCTTTAAGGCGCTTTAAATGCTTGGGTAGTTTAAATAGCGCTAAGAATGTTGGAAACAGGGTTGGAACTTTTGGCAAATTTCCCAGAAACTCTCTAGTTGCTTGCTCGAGCCTTGAGGTTACGCACAAGGGACTAGGGAAAGATTTTTGCTAGAAGAAGAAATAGACACTAAACACAGTTTCCTTTTACCACCTTCAGAGTGCCATACGCGGTGCTCCGATACGGAGGTGCATAGTTTTTGGTGTTTCTTGCTGGCTGACTTGAGCGTCGGAGTGCAAACGGCCGCTAGGGCGCCCTTTTGTCTTTCTTTGCAGGATTACACAGGTAACCAGTGGGAAGGAGTCCCTAGCTGACGGTTGAGGTCGCGCACGAAGACGTCTCAGGTCAACCGGACGGAACAATAAATATTATAAAAACAGTGTGCAAATCTGGCGCTACAACTGACGTAACTGAACACTGATTTTAGAAAATTTATTAAAAAAAAATGGTTCATGCGTTTGGAGTGAAACCAACGCCAGAATTTAGTTAAGATCTTGAATTGTTTGCATATAAATTTTCAGAAGCAAATCTTAAAAGGGCAGCTCAGCATACATCGGGGAAAATCACGCTCTCTAGCCCACAACAATTTTTTCAGTAGTGCTTTTTTTATTTTGAATTCAATTCTAGTGCTATTCTTAGGATCCATTTTGTGTGCCTACCTTTCTTTGAGTACCTTTATTTGCTTGTCTAATATTTCTTTGGAACTCTTTCTAGTTGTCACATTTTAACTCCATTTGTGTGGTACTGTTTTTCCAATTAATTTGTTTCTTGCTTGGGCGGCTTGCTTACCTACCTTATGACTTTCGGACTTTCTTATTTTCTGTTAGCACGCATCCAGTGACCGATGAATCTGTTGTCGGAATAAGCGTAAGCGCAGCAAGAGAATTCGCAGCTTTTGTGCCTAAAATCCCGACTTTAAACTGGGTTGGCTTTCAAAGATAGAGACTATTACCTCTAATTTTGGTGGTGGATTGATTCTCATTTGGTGCTTATTTGAGTGGAAATTTGACTTGAGTAAGGTCTAGCTTGCTTGATAGGTGCTGGATTGGAGAATTAATTCCCTAATTCTAAGAGGAACAAAGGCAAGGGCAGAAAACAAATACCTACCAAAAACACCACAAACATTGCAAGGCCCAACAAAGAAAAGACAACCAAAGAAGTGCCAATAGCAAAAAAAAAAAGATCAACAAAGGGAGTTTTCTTTATTTTCTTTGCAACTTAACTTTTGTTAATTACTTCTTTAATTACGTGATTAGACGGTGGGTGTGTCTTCAAGGGCTCCAAGTGTCCAAGAAGCCTCACCTAGGGCCGACTAGTGTAGAACTATCTAGTTTAGCAATTGTTAATTGTTTTTAATTGCATCTCTTTGCTTAATTAGTTACGCTTTTCAATTGTATTGCTTTGTTTAAGCTTTGTTAATTTTTTTTTGCTTGGTTAATTAGTTAGCTTGCATTGTTTTCTTGCATTAAAATCTGATTTCTCCAACTTAATTGTGTTTTAAGTGGTTTACTAAGAGAAAGCTTTGTGTGAAGACATTGAGGGATAGCTTTTGGCTAAGGCAAAGGCTTGGTATTTAAGTAGTCCACTGTGACTCACCTCCCTTTCCTGGAAGACTACCTTCTTTGACTTTCCTAAATTTTCTCAAAGTAAAATACTTGTATACACAAAGCTTTAGTCATGTCTTCTTCTTCTCATTCTGCAAAGTCTATTGAAAGTGAAGTAAAATCTATAAAAACTCTTTTGAAAGAAGTTTCACAAGCTATGCAAATGATTTCATTTAGACAATTGGAGAATGAGACTAAAATCAATGAGTTGACTAAAGCCCAAGAAGAGAAGTCACAAAAATAAAAAAAAAATCTCATACTCATGCATCCCATTCTAAAAGTAATGAGTCTCTAGGGGAGGGAAGCCTTAGAATCAATGACTATTACCAACCACCCCATAGAAGAAATAGGCAAAGGGAGTAAGAGGGGCCAAGGGAGGTTGGAGTAGACCTACCTCATTTCTATGGTAAGGAAGACGTAGAGGTATACCTAGATTGGGAGATGAAAGTAGAGTAACTCTTTGCTTACCATAGGGTGAGTGAAGAAAGAAAGGTACCCTTAGCAACCCTTAGTTTCCAAAGTAATGCCATGTATTGGTGGACCTCTCTAGAGAGAGACCGACGTCTTCATAGGGAGCCTCCCATAGAGTATTGGAATGACCTTAGGGGAGCCCTAAGACGTCGCCACATACCTTCCTACTACCATAGGGAGTTAATGGACAAGCTCCAAAGACTCCAACAAAAGAACATGAGTGTGGAAGAGTGTAGGCAGAAAATGGAGCTCTACATTATGAGAGCATCCATTAGAGAGGAAGAGATCACCACCATATCTAGGTTTCTAAGTGGGCTCAATCTTGAGATAAGGGATAGAGCAGAACTTCTACCCTACCAAGACTTGAATGACTTGGTTCAACTTTGCATTAAAGTTGAACAACAAAATTTGCGCAAAACTTCAAGTCAAAGGGTGGGTTCTTACTCCAACTTTTATCCCAAGAAAGACTTTAAAAGAGAAGGTAGCACATCTAGAGACAAACCCAAAGAAACTACCAAACCTTTAGTGAAAGATGCCTCCACCCCACCCATTCGTGCTAGGGACACCAAGTGTTTTAAGTGTTTTGGAATAGGACATGTGCAAGCACAATGTCCAAACCAAAGGGCTTTGTTCTTAAAAGGAAAAGATGAGTACACTAGTGGTGAGGATGAACCTAGTACACAAGAAAAGGGGGAAGGAGAGAGGGTAAATCCTTTGGAGGGGGACTTATTGATGATTCAAAGAATCCTCCACAATCAACCTAGTGCATCCATCGAGACACAACGAGAGAACATCTTTCATACTAGATGCAATGTTTTAGAAAATATATGCTCTCTTATTGTGGATGGTGGATCATGCTGCAATTGCTGTAGCACTAGATTGATTGAGAAACTAAATCTACAAGTAGTTCCTCATCCAAAACCTTACAATTTACAATGGATCAATGAGAATGGGGAACTACGTGTAGACAAACTAGTGGAAATCAAGTTTTCTATAGGTAACTACAAAGACAAAGTTTTATGTGATGTAGTACCTATGGAAGCTTGCCACATCTTATTAGGTAGACCATGACAATTTGATAAGAAAACCTTCCATGATGGTCTAACTAACGAGATTTCTTTCATCCACAAGCACAAAAAGTTTGTACTTAGCCCTTTACCACATTCCCAAGTGGTAAAAGACCAAATACAAATGAAACATAAGAGGGATGAAGAGAAAATAGAAAAAGAGAAAACTTTTGAGAAACAAAAGGCGTGGGAGAAGAGTGTTCCTTCCCACAAGGTCATTCAACAAGACAAGCACATTGAAAATACCCTTGAAAACATGCTTCTTGTTGAACAACCTAGCCTTACCTCTTGTAAAGAAACACTTGCAAGCATACGCAAAAAAAGAAGAGTCTTTAAAAGAAGCTTGCATAGATAAAGACTATTTCTCATATGTGCTAGAATATCACCAAGAGAATGTCAAGTTATCTACAAGCATCTACAAAAACAAATTTTTGTGTGAAGTAGTGCCTAGAGCAACTTGTCATGTCTTATTGAGACAACCATTGCAAAGTGTACAAATTTTCATAAACAATGGTTGTAACAACGAGACTATCTTTACACATAAGAGAAAAAGTCTACATGAAGGAGAACTCATGGGCCAAATTAGAGTTGATAAAACTCTAGAGCTTTTAAAAGGAAAACTTTTGTCACCCATGAGAAAAGAGGTTCAAAGGCATTACCTTAAGTACAATTCTTGTTTTAAAACTACACCTAAGGCAATGTCTCAAGAACTCTATACTCCTTCCCCTTTTGTAAATGATCCTTGGGAAGACACAAATTTCATTTTAGAGCTTCCTAGGACAACAAAAGGTTTTGATTCGATTTTCATGGTTTATCCTCAAGCATAGTGTTGGATAGAGCTCCAAATTTCGCAAACCATGATTTGAGGATTCTCTTTGGAAAACTTGCAACTAAGTTGTACACTTTAAATTCTTATCATCCTCAAAGGCATGGTCAAAATACATTTGAAAATCTAGCTCTTTCTACTATGCCTAGAATAATCATAAAAGACAAACACAACTCTAGAGATGAGCATACATACCATAAAGTATTTCACAAAACTACTAATATTTCTACTTTTGAGATCATATGTGGGCTAAATCATCTTTCTTCTTTTAAGTTGTTACCATCTCCTATAGGATTTCTGCCTAAAGAGAAAGTAACCACAAATGAACATTTTCAAATAAATGAGATGATTATAGAACACATACAACCATCAAAAGAGAAATATTGTGAAAAGTTGCCAAAAACAAAGGAAAAACAAAAATGGCAACTTAGTGAAATTAATTTTCAAACTAACACCTCTGTTTTATTTGATGATTTCCGTAGGTACACGTTTGACCCGGGAGGGCAATCCTAGTTCTCAAAGCAAGAGGCTGCTATCCGAGATCCAGTCTGAAGATCTGAGGATAGATCTTCTCAAGAAGGAGGAGATGATGGACAACATCCAGCCACAACCATCCCCCTAGGAAGCAAAAGCATTGGATTTGAGGACAAATCCTTTTCAAGAGGGAGGGGATGATGGAAGAGGGCCAAGCACAACCTTCCATGAAAGGCAAGAGCCAAGTCAAGAGCGTCTAAGACCAAGCTAGGAGCGTTTAGGACAAGAAGACCAAGCTAGGAGCGTCTAGGACAAGCTAGGAGCATCTAGGACAAGAAGACTTGGATCAAAGCTATGAATGGGAGAGTGGCATACTAGCACATACTCCGTGAAGGCCCATCAAGTGTAGTTTAGCTTTAATTGGGGTGTAAATAGCATAGCCATGTGGACAAATGTTTTTTTTTCTGCACATTAGAATTAAGGAGGAGTTAACCTTGATTAGCTAAAGGTTTCTAGAAGCCTTCACTAATCTAGGGACGGTTTTGTGAAGCCATGTGCACCCATGTGCACCCATGTGCTCCATGTGCCATGTGCCTCCACATTTCCATTTCATTTTGCTTGCATTTCATTTGCACTTAGCTTAACATTTACGGCCTCCTTAGCCTATAAAAGGAGATGCCTATCACTTGTATTGGAAGATTAATTGAGTAATGTTATGCTGCCCATTTTGTGCCATGCTTGCTCCTTACCTAGTTTTTAGGTTTAATCTTCCTTCACCATCTATCAAAGGGCTGGCCGAACCTCCCTTCTTCCATACTCTTCATGCACCTTCAAGGTCACCACAACTCCTAGGAGGACCTTGCCCATTTCAAACCATAGCTTCCGTACCATATTCACAAAAACATCCAAGAAGAGCTCCATGAGAATGCCATCAGTAGTGAGAGTTCCCACCGAGCCTCGGGTTCCAGCACCGAGGGGCTCACCAGGGTCATCCAGCTGACCAGGCAACTGCTCCAAAACCGCGAGCTGGTCAAATGGAGCGGGAGCGAGGTGGGCCTTCATCTGGCTCGCCAGCTAGTGCTCTCCCTGGAGTTCTCCACCCAGCATCGCCGCCTCGAGAAGCTGGAGGGGAAGGTGGGCGAGCTCATAAACCAGAAAGAGTCGCTACAAAGCGACTACGAGGCCCTGCAGAGCACCAACGACATGCTGAGGGATATGGTGGAGGAAGCCAAGAGAGGGCGCGCCCTGCAAGTCCAATAAACCATCAAGACGTTGATGTTGATGGGGGACACCGTCACCGCTCTTGACGCCGAGCTGGTCGAGACCACGGGTAGGGCCATCCAGCTTGAAGCCGAGAATGCCTTCCTGCGCCAACAGATCGCAAATTTGGCGGAGGCTCTCGCAGCGAACGAGAGGCGTGCCAATGATCAGGGGTCCAAGCTTAAGGAAGCCGAGTCCACCATCGCCACCCTTGTCACTGAGAAGGTCGTGCTCGAGACCGACAAGGCTGAGCTCGAGGCTGAGAAGACCAAGCTTTGGGAAGAGGCGGCTGACACCTTTGCTGAGGGATTTGACTTGGCCCTCGAGCAAGTTAAGTGCGTCTTTCCGGAGGCTGACTACTCTCAGTTCGCCATGGACTTGGAGGTGGTGGATGGCAAGATCGTTCGCCCTTGATCATTTGCTGTTTTGTCTTTATCCCTTTGTACATAAATTTTGCATGTAAAAGCTCTTATTGCATATAACAAATGCCACTTTCCTCTTACTGTTTCTTCTGTTGTACTTGATTTCTCTTACTTTTGACTTCGATCACAACTAACGGCACTTGATAACTGTTCTGGCTTTGCTTGCTTAGGCCTATCGCGTAAGAACTTGTCTAAAACTCTTTAAACAACGCTCTAACCACCGATAACCGATCAGAATGCTACAGCCACCCACTCATCAGTCATCGCGCCTCTGCTTCCACCTTATATCTCTCTAGATTCCTTGTCGTTCCAGCGCTAAGTGCGTAGAGGACTCCTACACCGATCGGTTGAGGATGATGCCCTGTTTTGGGGAGAAGAGTGTTTCTCGGTAACCCCTCTTGCCTGCCCCAAGGTCATCAACCCTGATGGCATTTTCATGAAGGTCTTCTTGAATCATGTAAGAAAATGGTGCGGAAGCTATGAAGGTGTATGTGCAAGATCCTCCTAAGAGTGATGTTGATCTTGAAGGTGCATGATAGGTATGAACATAGAGAGGTTCGGCCAGCCCAAGGAAAGGTGAAGGATGTGAAGTTTAGAGCCTAGAGTTCTAGGGAGAAGCAAAGCTTGGCACAAAATGGCAACATAACTTTACTCACCATAAACTTGAAAATACAAGGTGTAGGCTCCTCCTTTTATAGGCTAAGGAGGACCATAATGCAACCCTAATGCTAGCCAAATGAAATGTAAATGTGAAGCACATGGGTGCACATGGCACATGGGTGCACAAATGAGCACATGGGGAGGGGTGTGTCTAGTTTTTATGCTCACCCCCTCCATGGGCTTTCTAGACCGGCCTTGGTAAATTTAGAGGTTTTTTTAGAAACTCTAAGTTTACCTAGGTTGGTGTTTTAGGTGCCAAAATTAATTCTAAGAAAATTACAAATAAAGTTCCTATGCTAATTTTGACAAGAAATTAAAGTCTACTCTACACTAGAGTTTATGGCATTTGAACATGTAAAAGAACGTCTTCTTGGATCCTCTTGGCCATAACTCTATGGTTGGCCCAAATCTACCCTTTGGTGGGCTTGCATGTGGGTTTGTGCTTGGGCCTCTTCCATCAAACCTTTAACACATCGGGCCGTACTTCCACCTTCTCACTCCTGGGGCGAGAAGGGTTTTGACTAAGAGTTCTACTGCGCCAATATTGATGTTATGCCACTTGGGTAAAGGCGTTTCTCGAAATCCTTCCTTTCCCTTCTTGGGCTTACTAGCACCCCTGGCTTTTCGAACCTTAGCTGCCAGCACTCACACCTGGGGTGAGGAGGACTTTAAACCGGTTGCCATGCTTGCGCTTGGGGTGAGGAAGGCCTAACCGATTACCTGCGCTCGTGCCTGGGGCGAGGAGGAGAGAAGCCCCCCGCGATCGTGTGCACCTCCCCGTGCACAGGTACCTCGTGCTGCGGATCTTCTGCTGGTGGCCCCGACGCCCAATCACCTTGCGTCTCCCGCAAGTAATCGCTCAGAAAGCCACTTTTTACCTACTCCTCGAGTTGGTGTCCCAACGCCAAACAAGTGTGGAGTGAGTGGCCATAAGCCTGGTGAAACTCACACCACACGTTCTTCTTCCTTCCCAGCACCTTGTCAGTCTTCTCTGGTGCTCGCAACCTTGCCGCTATGGCTGGAATGGCGATCAGCTCCGCCAACTCCACCACGAAGTCAAACCTGGGGGGCACGTTGCTCTCCCTCGTGTGCCCCCTGCCCTGGTCCTTCCTAGGCTCGTAAGGGCGAGGCTTCCCCTGAGCCTTCTTTCCTTCTTTGGCCTCATGCACCCTCATCGGCTGTTGAGGCCTACTCGGTCCTCCGCGCGACTTGGTCGGGGCCGTGCTTCCCCTCTTCTCAAAAACCTCCGTTTCTGCTACGATGTGCGCCACAACACGACGCCTAATCTCCGCGAAGGTGCTGGGGTGATTTCTGATCAACGATTCATTGAAAGGGCCCGACAAAACCCCTTTCTTGAACGAATGCACCAGCATATCTTCATCTTTCCTGGGCAGCCTCACCACCTGGGCTCCAAAACGACTAAGGTAATCCCTGAGGGACTCACCTTGGTTTTGTCGCACGTCGAACAAGTCATACGACACCACTGGGGGTGCCCTATTCACGATATACTGCTCCATGAACAACTTAGAGAACTGCTGAAACGAAGTGATGTGGCCATTTGGTAGGCTCACGAACCACTCCAAAGCAATCCCGCTCAGGGTGCTCATGAACAGCTTGCAATACACCGCATCCGAACCCCAGAGAGCATCATCTGGGTGTGAAACGCCGTCAGATGCGTCTCTGGGTCCTCCACCCTAGTAAACGAGGCTTTCACCCCCACCAAGTTTGGTGGCACCACTGTACTCATAATCTCATATGAGAAAGGCATGGGGAAAGTCCAGGGGGGAGACGGCGGCGACACCACTCTTTCCTCCGCTGCGCGTTCCTTCTGCGCTTGCAGCGCCTTGCGCAACTCTTCATTCACTCTGTCCAACTCCTCGTTTCTGCCCTGTGATGTAGCCAAGTCCGCTTGCATCCTTTCTTGTTCCACCCTCGATGCTGCTACATCGTCTTGCAGCGCTCGCATCATTTCCAAGACCTGCGCCATTGTCACAGCTCCTTCTTCAGCTGATGGCGCGGGTGAAGTTTGCCTTGTCTTCCTCATTTTCTCAACAAAAAACCTCAAGAACAAACAACAATTGACAACAAAGTGAGGATGGGATCACAAATTCGCAGGGGATTCAAACGTCGAAGGATTCGCCACGTCAAACTTTGTCTTCCGCAAGAACGCTCCAAGCACTCCACAAGAACTCCAAGCAAACCTGCGAAACACACCAAACGGCGCCTCTAGCGGCTGATTGCACTCCGACGCTCAAGTCAGCCTCGCAAAACCACCAAAGAACTAAGAACTAAGAATCTCAGCGAGACTCGTGTGCACTCTGTGATTCTCTCTCTCTCTCTGTGTAAAACTAGTAACTTGCAAGAATGAATCTTACCTCCCCCTTGTATGAGCGCGGAATGCCTTTATATACTCTGTTGCGCGCCTAAGTTACCCGTGCGTGAAGTAACTTAGCGCATTTCTTCCACTAGGTGTCTCGTGCAACCTCAGTGTGAGTACCCAGTGTGGCTTGGCTAAGCGCACGCACCAGGCATCACCTACTGTGTGAACGATCACCTCTGCCTTGCACCATGCACGCTATGGGTTAAAAGAACACTGATCACCGACTGGCTTACTAGCTCTCTTAGGCCACTCTCGTGCACGGCACTACAAAGCACATAACATCTCCTTTCTCTGATACTTTGCCACACAAGGCTCGTATGCAACGCTTTCGCTGGGAAACGTCCTTCGTTTCCAGCTTAATTGCGTGCAACACGAAAACCCGATGACCATCGCTCACACCGGATGACCGATCGGTGCACCATAGCGCCACGCCCTCGGCTTCCAGGCGCTTATCTAGGCACTGATCGCGCATCCTCTCTGACCACCGTCCCCTGATCACCAATCACCCCCCTGGGTGACTTTCTCAATGAATCATCTGCTTCCTTGGCCCACGTGTTCCACTAAGAACGGTCCACGTGGCTATCCTTTGCTGACGTCACCGACTACCGATGACGGACTGGATCACAATGTTTAAGTTAACTTCATTTGTTCCGCTTCTCCATGATAAATCCATACTTTGTAGTTGGATTGAAAGCCATGTTAAAGTAGATGAGTTCTGACTTGAGAAGGTTGCAGAATTTTCTCACAACAACATTTCACACACAAACACCTTATCCTTCCATCTGGTAGGTATGAAACTTGATCCATTTCCTTAGAAACAAAATCATGAACACCATCTATGAAGGGTGGTCTCAATCTTCTTGAAGAATCAATCATTTCATACATCTAATCTTGTTCCATTGTTCTTTATGTTGATGATGAAATTATCGAAACTCAATAATATATTTATACCCTACAAATGATATAATACATGAATAACGTGGATATCAGTGTCCAATGCACAATATTTGTCACAAGTGAACTTTGTTGTAAAAACTTAGCATGTAAATAATTAAAACATACTAATTCATGTAATTAATTATCGATTTAGTGTAAAAAGTTTGTATTTGTAAATCCTAGACGAATAATATAACGTTTACGTATAAACATCTCTCTAATTTTATTTAACACGTATATATAAGCATCTCTCTAATTTTATTTAACGTATATGTAATTCATTCGTCATAATTTTATTTAACAAGTACGTATAAACATCTCTCTAATTTTATTAAAGATATACATAATTATTTATACATTTACTAATGTTATATTTTCGATACATTGAGTTTTAAAATTAGGTCATTATGTTAAATTTAATATTAGGCCTTACTCTAGTGGTAAGTCTAGTCCAAAATCCAGTCCATCTTTAAAAACTATGAAAGTTATAATTATTGCAACAAAATGTTGCTATATAAGAAATTAATAAAAAATTAAATTATTATAAACTAATTTTTATTTTGATATTATTTTAATTTTTATATAACAATATCAAAAAAAAAAATTTCTATTATATAATATCACAATAATATAATGATAATAAAATGCGTCAACTTTAATAATAGATAAAGTAATACAATTTTAAAAAGTGTTCCATGAAATGAGTAGTAGAGAAACCTATATTATAAAATTTTCATTTATGATTTTATTAAATATAAGATAGTTCAAATACCTTTTACACCCTCTCTCTTTGATATTTTAAGTCCCAGCATTTTACTATTTGCGCCATATACTTCATATATCTGCACCGTCTTTTCAAAAGCCTTGGCCCATTCTGCTGCCCAGCGTTTTCTATTTGCACCACTCTTATTATATGCACTGCGTTTTAGAACCTGGGCTCATTCAATTGGCCCATCACTTTTGCTATCTGGAACCCCTTTTTACTTTTTACACCCATCAGCTTTTAATTTCTTTTAAGAAATATATATAATAAATATTTTAAACAAAATAATTTGTTAGAATAAAAAAACTAGATCCATTCAAGTACTAAATTTTAAAAAAATCTAGAATTATTATATAATAAAGTATTAAGTTTAAAACATAAAAAAAAATTATATAATAGAATTTATTTAAATATTTGTTTACATTATTTTATATTTAGAAATTAATTTATTATGAACTAATTTACCAAACATTAGTTGTTGAAACTTTTAAATTAAGAGTTAAAAACATATAACTGTATGGCTTTGATTTAAAATTTAATAAAATCATATATGAATTGTGATGGTTTTGTTTGAATATAACATCAAATTCGGTAGTAAACAAAAAAACACTTCATAATCGTCTCTACACTCACAAGAAAGAAAAACAATTTCACAAGAGTCCCTATATTTGTACAACTCTAAATGAGTTGTTCCACCATATCAACGTGGCAAAAATAATAGTATTTTATTTTTGTTATGGGGCCATGAAAATAATCTGAAAATATTTAAAATTTGGGTATTTTAGAATGTGAATTTAGGTTTGAACAAATTGGGACTGAATACTCTTTTATGTTCTTCTTCCCCGTTGCTTTGTTCTTGTCCTCCACCTCCACATTCTCTTCCACCTTCTCCGCAAACTTTCTCTTCTAGAGTTCGTCGTCGTAGTGGGTGCATTTCTTTTCACGGTGGTTGGGTGGTGGTCTCCTCTTCAACATTCTGTTTTCATGATCTCGTGTTCGACATCCACTTTTCAAAGGTAATATATTTTTTATTCATTAGTTTATTTAGTGAAACATTGATCTTGTGTGATTTGTGTTGTTGGGTGATTCCTGTTATTTGTCTTGTGGTGACTCTTGTATGACCCAAAGTCAATTTCTTTCACACACTCTTAAGACAATATATTTTCGTATTTCATGCTGGGTTACTTTGTGGGTTTGTATTTCACTGTTATTGTAGTATTTTATTTCATAGTAGCATGTTAGGATACACAAAGAAAAGGAATTGGTTAGAATTACAATATACAAAGAACTATATCTGATATGATCATAGTTGTTTGTGTTTACTATTTTCTTATTTTTCTGGAGTATGACTTTATTTTGTGTGGAATATATTGTTAAAAGTATATATTTTCGTGTACTTAGTTTGTGTAAGTATGCATGGTTTTTTAGTATTTTTTTTCTCCAAAAAAGGTCTTTTCAGAAGCTATGATATTGTGAATTCAGTCACTGTTGAGTATATAGACAAAGAGAGAGAGGTCACTGCATATTCATACTGGATATAGATAATCATGTAAGTGATTGTTGCATATATGTGCCTAGGTGTATCAATAATGTAGAGTCTTTCTTTGGATAGATAATCCTGTGACTGATTATTGCATATATGTGTCTTGGTGTATAAATAATGCAGAGTCTTTCTTTGGCATGTTAGGTTGATGAGGTACCAAAATTTTTAAGAAAATTCTTTAATCTTGACATGGATTAGAAAGGTAAAAAGAGAGTGTTAGTGTTCGTGTTGGTTGGGGTGGGGCATGAGGTGTGGAAAAAGTGGGTTAAATGAATTCTTTAGAGGCCATGAGAGTAGGATAGTGTGAAATAACCACAAAATTCACTCAACATAGAGAGTGATAGTGTATAGTGACCCTAGATGGAATATGTGGTGTCACACATTACACTTCCTGCACAAACCCAGGGAAACTTTTTCTGGAAATAGGAAGTGATTGTTCGTGTTGGTTGGGGTGGGGCATGAGGTGGGGAGAAAGTGGGTTAAATGAGTTCTTTAGAGGCCATGAGAGTAGGACAGTGGGAAGTAACCACGAAACTCAACTTAGAGAGTGATACTATGTGATGACCCTAGAGTAGTGACCAACATACACTTCCTGCACAGACCCAGGGAAACTTTTTCTGGAAAAAAGTGAGTTCATATTGGTTGGGGTGGGGCATGAGGAGGGGAGAAAGTGGGTTAAATGAGTTCTTTGGAGGCCATGAGAGTAGGAAATTGTTAAGTAACCACAAAATTCACTCAACTCAGAGAGTGGCAGCATGTGGTGACCCTAGAGGGAATATGTGGTGACCCATATTACACTTCCTGCACAGACCCAAGGAAACTTTTACTGGAAATGGGAAGTCAGTGTTCGTGTTGGTTGGGGTGGGCCATGAAATGAGGAGAAAATGGATTAAATGAGTTCTTTAGAAGCCATAAGAATAGGAAAGTGCGAAGTAACCACAAAATTCACTCAACATAGAGAGTGGTAGTATGTGGTGATACTAGAGGGAATATGTGGTGACCCACATTACATTTCCTGCACAGAACCATGGAAACCTTTACTGGAAATGTCAAGTGAGTGTTGATGTTGGTTGGGGAGGGGCATGAGGTGCAGAGAAAGTGGGTTAATATGTATGTTGTTGAAGAACTTAACGATTTCAAATTATATATAACTCTGAATAATATCTAATAATAAATAATGTTATTGTATCCATTCTTAGGCCTCCCCACCTCATGCTCCACCCCAACCAACACGAACACTTACTTCAGATTTCCAGAAAAATTTTCTATGGGTTTGTGCAGGAAGTGTAATGAGGGTCACCATATATTCGTACTAGGGTCACCAGATACTATCACTCTCTAAATTGAGTGAATTTTGTGCTTACTTGACAGTGCCTTAAACTCATGGCCTCTAAAAACCTGATTTAAATCACTTTCTCCCCACATCATGTCCACCCCACCCAACACGAACACTCCATTCACATTTCTAGAAAAAATTTCACTGTCTCTACAGGAAGTCTAATGGGGTCACCACATACCGTCACCCTCTAAGTTCAATGAATTTTGTGCTTCCTTGACATAGCCCTACACTCTTGGCCTCTAAAAACCTGATTTACCTCACTTTCTCACTACATCATGCCCCACCCCAACAAGAAAATGTCTTTTTTTGGAGAAAAAAAAATACTAAAAAAGCATACATAGTTACACAAACAAAGTAACACATGACAAATAACACGGATCACCTAACACAAATCACACGACATAAATGTTTCACTTAATAAAGAAATGAATACAAAATATATTACCTTTGGTCACCAATCCCTAAACCCACCACTGTGAAAAGAGTTGCAAAAGTGACGAACGGTGGAAGAGAAGGTAAAAGAGGATGCGCATGCCACTGGAGAATGAAGGAGAATAGAAAGGGAGCGTATAAAGATGAAGGAGAAGAATAACACGGAAGAGGAAGAAAGTGAAGAACAAAGTGAAATGTGAAAGAGGAACGATGCCCCAATTTGTTATGCCCTAATTTCACATACATTCTAACCCAAAATCCAAATGTTAAATGTATTTAAAATATTTTTATGGACCCCACAAGTCTAAGTAAAATAATATTACTCTTGTCACGTGGGTGGTTGTATGGTGGAACAACTCCACTACCGATTGTTCAACCATCATTTTTCATTTCACAATCAAAATTTCTCCACGAAACTGACATATTTAATGCCCTACCAAAATTTCCCAACAACCATAAACTAAAATTTCCAAACCAAACTAGCAGCTCATTCAACAATAATAAACCAGCAACAATGATAAATGACAACAAAACCACAACAATAATGAGAAACAACTCATTCAAATGAAGTACATATAAACTAAAGTTTCGGTTGAGGAAATATACGAACACGAAAAAATAGCTTGGGACGATCTCTGCACTATGAAGACAGAGTTGAAATTTAAAGATAGAATAAATAAAAAGTTTACAGGAAGAAATGAAGAAAAGAGAAAGATGGAAACAATAGAGGAGAACATGCCGCAGAGAGGATGCGGCGAAGAGAGGAAGTGACGAAGAGAGGAAGCAATAGAGCAAAGGGAGGGACTAGCAGAGCGGAGGGAGCGACGGAGGGAGAGACTGAGTTGCACAGAGTGAAAATTAGGTTTTGAATTTGTTTTTCTCTTTTGAAAACTAACGCGAGAGAGACGAAACTGTGATTTCTTAATAATTTTGTATCGACTCAGACCGACGCAACATGACACAAAACCTGACACAAAACTTACGTAGACTAATGCGCCATGATAAATATTAATAATAAATATAGTTAATAAATATTAAACGACTTATCTCTACTTTTATTTAATTTATTAACTAAAATTTTATGATAAATATAATTAAGAAATATTTACTACATTAACAATAATATTAATAAATATAATAAATAATATTTTAATATTTTTACTACATTAACATTAATATTTTTATAAATTTTTTCAAATTAAATAAATCAGTTAAATTTATTGGATATTTAATTCATCATTTTCATAATATCTTGAACATTTATTTAAATCTTGATAAATTCAACTATAAGTTTAAGCAAAATAATTTAATCCATACAACGAAAATAAAATAAAAAAAATTAACCAAACATTGAAGTGGAAAAGAAAACTCAGTTAGATTTAAATATTCAGTATAATTTATTTCAAAATTTAATAAAGTTACAAATAATTATAAATATTTCAAAAATGAAAATAGCGAGATAAAATCTTGGAAACCAAAGTTATTAATATTTAGATTTAAGACACTACAATTTTCAAAATATATAAAATGACCTTATCAATTATAACAATATTCAATGTTAGATTTATTCTTGTTCGGAAAGGCAAGTTGGTTCTTGTTGATCTTGGTTGTTCAGATTGAATTGGCAAGTGAGGTTTGTATATTTAATAAATTTGTTTTGTGATCTCTCCATATTCATATATTTTTAGTGGCTTATATTTGTCTCAAAAAAAATTTCTTTTACATTTTATATCTTGATATGCAAATGCTTTGAAAAAAATATGAAATCGTTCTAAGTGTTGATCAATGTAATTCACACTCAAGGTAAATATTGATACCCAAGATGAAAAGATATGCAATTATATTTTTTCTCAGAATTTGGAGAAAAATATGCTTAGTTGTCAAAATAAAACAATAACATATTTAAGAACTAGGCATGGTAAAATCATCTGATGTCAAAGACCTATTATTCATGTAATGAAAATTGTTTTACGTGGTACAACACCTATGTTGCTTAAGGAGATCGTTTCATTTTTTGTTGACTTAATAGGAAGTGAAAAACATACATTAAAAGAAGCTAATTGAGTGCATTGGGGAAGTGTATTAACACACTTGTAGGGAATAGTGCACATGTGCCATTTCATGACTCAAAGCTTACTAGATTATTATGTGATTCATTTGAAGGTAAGATTAATTCATGTTTTCTTTTTGTTTATTTCTTTTACTACTATTATTTCTCAGAAGTCACCTCTTTATTAAAGGAAAATCTTAGGTTAAAAATAAATTGTTCCATTATAGATTAGAGATAGTATGAGATTCATATTTTGATAAAGTTACCAAAACAAGGTTTTACCTCGCCTTTTCCTTTTTCTTTTCTCAAGTTTACTTCAAATTTTATCACAATAATTGATCCTTATTTTTAATACATCCATTAAAGTTTACATTAAATAGTTCATATCAAATTTACATCTCTAAAATTTGTATAATATTTTATATTTTACATAACATTTGCAAATTTAAATGCATATTATTTTCTTGAATTATTATTTTTTTCTATTTTTTTCATTTCTTTCTTAACCTTTTCACAAAATTTCTTTAAATAATTTTATTATTAACACTTTAACCAACTAAACAATTAATTATTTTAACTATATTTAATTAAATTATATAAAAATAAATAAATTTCATCTCCAAAATAAATTATTGAAAACTAAAATTAATATTTATTAAAATATTATAAATTACTAAAATTTAAAATAATTTAGAAAAATAGATGTATTTATACATATGATAAAAAAATTAAAAATAAGTCATACTTATCCCTTTGGCCTCCGACACATATTCTAAAATATAATATTTTTTTCTATCCTAAATCGTCGGCCAAGCCAACAAGTACTTTACAAATATTTTACACTGATGCGTTGGTCAAATCGAGAATATAATTTTTGGAATAATTAAATTATTTCTACTTGCGCCCAACTAGCCGGCATAATCTCTCTTTTACTTTCTCTTAGCATTTGTCACTTGTTGGACTGACCACACAATTTTTATTTTCTTTGCTTATCGTGGATTTGACTGACATAATTTGTGTCCTTCTCTTAGTCGATGAAAATCTTATGTAACTAATTCTTCATTTTCTTGTAGTGGAATAAAAATTATAAATTACAGAAAATAAAAGCATAGAAGAAAATGAAATGTAGGAAATAGAAGAAGAAACTGAAAAGAATCGAGAATAATGAAGATTTCCAATAGATAGAAAATAAAAAATGCATAAACTATAAAAAACAGAAAATAGAAAACTTAAAAAACTATATTTAGTGAATGTAATTGATCCTGCCTGTTCACCAAAACGCTGGAGCTTTGCCTCGTCAAACTTGGATCGACGTGTGCGCGTGTTTGCCTCCGTCCTTCACCACGATCCACCTCAAGAACCTGCAAAAGACGAAACGGCGCCTCTGCGGCCGATCGCGCTCCGACGCCCAAGTCAGCGACTGAACCACCAATTACTCAAGAGTAAGACTCGAGAACTCTAAGGAACCGTGACCAGTTCTCTCTCAGTGTACTCAAGACTCGCAAGCGTAAAGAAAACAATCTGAACGTGCGTACCTCAGAAGTTCGTTGGGAACTCTTATATACCTTGGCACTTTCTCTCTCCTGGCAGTTACACATCTGGACACGTGGCTCGCATCCAGCTGTACACGTGCCTTCATCTGGAGCATCCTTGACTTGGGCGCTACTTCTGACTCTTCTTTGGCTAAGTTACTTATGCATGATACTATTCAGTGCATAGTTGCCTTGGAGCGTGATCTCTTCTGGATGGCGAGTTCGGGTGCCTTCGTACACACCTTCCCTGTGGTCTTGCCGGCCGCCTTCATAATCTACGTTACCTGCTTCACCGTGTATGTTCAAGTGTGCTATCTCCCGAGCTTCATCCTCTGGCCAGCTGGGAAATGACCATCTGCCTTCATCTTCGGCGATGTCCTTGTTTCGGCGATCTTTAATTACTTGGTGGCCTGGATTCACATCTGGCGACTTCATCTTTAACTCGGTGACCGCCGGTTTAGGTATGGTGGGGATCGGAGCACGCCAACTTAATAACTGGCGAGTACGCAAGCCCCCCGACCTCCTTCCCTTCTGCCAACCAGGTGTACCATCCAACACGCCTATATAATAGCTCGACGCCACGTCATTACTCCCGACTACCAGGGCGGTACACAAGCCCCCCAGTCTTAAGCGAAGACTTGTCCAGCGAAAAGACTAAAGGAGTCACGTCACTACCGATCTACGTGGCGCTGGCGCAGAATTCCAAACGTTTGTACCTTCTGCTTTCCTGACGCTCCACCAAACACTCTTCCAATCGCTCGACACGTGGCTTCATCAACGGTTACCTTCAACTGTCGTTTGCGCTTCCAAAACCCATTCGAAAAACCCTTAAACCCATTTCACTTCTACTGTTCCATCATCTCTTTGCTTTCTCAAACGCTCCAAGCTCCCTCTGCGAACACCCACGACGCTCTTCAACCTTCTGGATTCTCAACTTCCTTCATCGTTCTTCCGATCATAAAAAGGTACTCCCTTTACTTCTTCTGCTGAGTTTTCCTGCATTTTAATCGATTCGCATCATCCATTAACTGTCTGGTGCATACGCTGTGGGCTGTTTCTTCTGTTTCTCCCTTCTCGTAACTTAGGGCTTCGTCTCCATTACAATGAACCTTCGTTCGTTCGTTTCTTCATCCTTCTTTCACGATTGGGCCAGCCTCTGTGAACCCTGCTCACCTTTCCCTTTCCTTTTCCTTTGCAGTTTCCGCGATGGCTCGTACAAAGACCACCGCGAATCCTCCTCCCTCGTCACGTAACCCTCCGTCTCAAGCATATAACCCACCACGAGCACCGGTGCTTCTTCTTCCCAGGCTGAGAGGCCTGCAACCTCTCGCCCTGACCTGGCTCAGGCTACTCCACCGGTCGCCGGAGGAGCCCCCATTCCTTCCCCAGACTTCAAAAAGCTATATCCATGGGCCACCCCGACTTTGCTGAAGGAAACTTCCTCAGTAAACTCTGCTGGAACAGTTCTTCGATCGAAGGGGGACGAGCCCCACCTGTCGTTTCACAAGGAGCACGACGACAAGATGATGGTGCTACCTTGCCCCCCCGATGTGCCAGTTTGTGCAGACGACAAGGGGAATAAAGGCGAGCTGTTTTGCTTCATATACACCACCCTATTCAAGAAGGTGAAACTTAGGTTTCCCTTCACTCGTTTCGAAAGGGAGCTACTCACCGAGCTTGACATCGCCGCCGCCCAGCTCCATCCCAACAGCTGGGCATTCGTGCGGGCGTTTCAAATCATGTGCGCCCATCTGGGACTGCCAGCGTCAGTGGACGTTTTCCTCTTCCTGTTTGAAGCTAAGCATCCAGGAGATCGCCTCTGGGTGAGTCTGAACGGGATTGCTGGGAGGTCGATCTTCTCCATCTTCCAGCAATCCTACAAGGATTGGAAAGGCAAGTTTGTCCAAGTGCGCCGAAACGACAAGGACGCCTCGCTGCTCGACGGCTTCCCTTTGTATTGGGTAAACAAGGGGAATAAAGAGTCCAAGGGAAGCTTCAGGAGGCCAAGGAGCCCCGACAACATGGGAGCCTTGGACAAAGATCTGTGCCTCTTCTGGAAGAGCGTGGCAGACACCAACATCACTTTCCTTACCACTGCGCTCATCTCCTTCGAGTTCTTCGAAGATCAACTCGAGGCTCGCATAGGTTAGCGCTTCAACATTTAAGTCTTTGCCTTGTGCTATTCCTCTGTTAGCTGTTTCTGGGCGTCTTGTCTGTTGTGCGCAAGACTTTAGTTTATTTTCTGCACCACTTATATGCTTTTCTTGCATACTGACTTATGTGTTTATCTTTCTCTCTGAGCTGACCCATGTACCTTTGCATTATGCAGACCTCATGTTGGGCAAGGGAAAACTGGCTGAGTTGAGGGCGCTCGCTCGAGCCCATGGGTTGGCTTCGGGTTCCCAAACCGTGCCAAATTCAGTGGTGGAGATCGCCGCTGCCCAGGGGAGATCGCCCCCTAAAGGCCCAGCTCCTTCGGAGGCTCAGCCCGCCCAACAACGAAAAAAGCTCATCCTTAGGAAGCCAAAGAGGAAAACCCCTCAGGTGATCCAAGAGGATGAAGAAGAAGACGATGAGGCAACCGAAGATGGCCTCATCACCAAGAGGAAGAGGGTGGCGCCTTCCTCACCACCTGTTCCACCTCCTCTTCCAACGTCAACACCACCTTCCACGCCGGCTCCACCTCCAACACTTCTTCCTCCCCCAGCTCCCACCTCGCCAGTCCAAGCAGTTCCCTTGGCGGCTGCGCTTCCTGTGGTTGAGGCTACCGAGCCCAACTTCATGGAGAACCCCCGAGCGCCTCCACGCCATACGTATCTACTGGAGGGGGTCCTCCTTCAACTGCCTCAGCTGCTGAAGCTACACCAGGCGGGGATGAAGGCGCTCACAATTCGCCTATCATCATCACTGAATCCCGCCGTCGCCACCACGCCAAGAAGCTCCCGTTCAACAACCAACTCAAGAAGGTGGTGGCGAGAACCAACAACAAGCCCCCCAGTGCCTCCACAAGCAAGCCTCTCTCTTGAGGTCAAAAGGGTGTGGGAACCCTTCTCAGCAAAACTGAAGATGATGGCGGAGGATTTCCCTTCCATCATATCCAAAGCTGTGGAGAGTTCCAGCAAGAAGCTCCAGGATGACATCTCCGTGCTCCAAGAGGAGAATCGCCTAATCAGGATCGAGGCGGAGAAGTTATCCTGCAATCTAATGCTCGCCGAGATCGATCACTCCCGAGTGGAGGACGCCATGAGCACCGAGCTCCGGGTGGCACGCAAGGAGGCCACCGATCTACGCCATAAGGTGCAGCTCTTAGCTCAAGAGAAGATCGAGCTGGAGAGCAAGCTGATCCCTTATCGCGTCAAAGTGGCTGACCTGGAGGCGTCGATCAAAGCAGATGCCGCCAAGGTAAAAACCCTCGAGAAGAGGTCAGCCGATCGAGAGGTCTTCCTGGGGAAAGTTGAGAAGGAGAGAGACGATACCATGGCCAAACTTGCCGAGGCCAAAGAAGAAAATGGGAAAATCACCACACAGCTGGCCCAGGCGCAGGCGGAATCCAAGAAGGTTACTGAAGCTTCAAGCTCGGGAAACAATTGAAGAACTCAAGAAACAAGCTGAAGAGCTGAAGCAGCAAAACGAGGGGCTCAAGAAGCAGATTGAAGAACTTGAGCTGAGCTCCGCCCAGATTCTCGCTGCTGGATTCGACGCCGCCTTGGAGCAGTTCGCCTGTCAGTATCCCGATCTGGACCTCTCCATGGTGTCTCTCAACAACGAAGTGGTGGACGGGAAGATTGTTCCCTCTGAAGACTGACCGCTCGCTGCTTCCCTTCACCACTTACTCATCTGTCTCTCCCTTACCTAACTTACTTGTAATAAATTTTTCCCTTTTCTGCTCATGTATCCTGAACTGATCATACTTTATTATAAAGTCTTCTTCTTACAACTTTTTTGTCTGCCTTATCTCTCCTCGTGTAATTCACTTCAACGAAATTAACTTAGTAACCTCGCACGCGCAATTGTATACTTAACTACTTCGAACCATCAGCCTTCGAACAATAATCAATCTAACAACTTGTAACCTCAAGGTAATGAACCTTAGCGTGAAATCGCTCTTCAAAAACCGAACTTCAACCCAACTAATGGCTTAAGACACAGCTCATCTGATCTGCCTTATCAAAACGGGCCTTGGCTTTCTCGCCATTGCTTGAATTTCTCCTGGTCGCCGAAGACTCTTGGCGATACCAGCTTCCCCTTGCCTTCACAACTAGGCCATTGTTCCTTTATCTGGGGGTAGAGGCGCCTTTCGGATCCTTCTCTACCTCCCTGAGCTTCAGAACAAAAGACCGGGTGGCTAGGCGTTCTCTTCGAACCTATCTTAGCCACCCTCCAAACTTCTTCCACCCTTTACACCATACCTGAACTCGTTCGAGACGAGAAGGATTTTATCTTGCCTGAACTCGCTCATCGGCGAGAAGGTCTTTAACTAGCCTGAACTCGCTCATCGGCGAGAAGGTCTTTAACTCGCCTGAACTCGCTCATCGGCGAGAAGGTCTTTAACTCGCCTGAACTCGCTCATCGGCGAGAAGGTCTTTAACTCATGCCTCTACATTGCCCCAGGGGTTACATCTTCTCTCCCCCAGGAACACTGAGGACTTTTTGCTGGTGCCTCTACATTGCCCCAAAGGCTACATCTCCTCTCCTCCGAAAGCACTGAGGACTTTTTACTGGTGCGTCTACATTGCCTCAGAGGCTACGTCTCCTCTCCTCCAGAAGCACTGAGGACTTTTCATTATAACTCGCTTGCACTCGCTCGACGGCGAGGAGGTCTTTATCTCTTTCTCGCCTCAGGACGCGCGAGGGCGTTGAGGTCTTTTAACTGGTGCCTCCGATCGCCTAAAAACGATGAGGACTTAAACTTTAACTGATGCCGCCAGTCGCCGAAAGACGATGGGGACTTTGAAACTTTTTAGAGAGCATGCCACATAACTTCAACTTGCCTTAAATCACATATAAGTGACAAGGTCTTTCTTCAAAACATTCGGAAAACAACACACATGCAATCTAAAACACTTTAAACTTTGAAAACTCTTCTTTATTGGGTGGCCTCATTAAAAACCCTCCTTAGGGAAAAAAGAGTGCCCCCTCCAAACTGTTTTAACAGAAACATTGTAAAGCTTTTCGTGTTTGTCTTTACTTACAAAGTTCTTAACTGTAATATAACTTGAGGTGCGTGGCGTTCCAAGTGCGAGGAATCGCCCCTCCTTCCAAAGTTTCTAAGCGGTAGGCGCCGTTCCAGAGCGCCTCGGTTATTCTGAACGGCCCCGTCCACTTAGGCGACAGCTTATTCTCCATCTCGTATTGGTGAGCCTTCCTCATCACCAGGTCGCCTTTTCTGAACTGTCTTGGCATCACCTTCGAGTTATATCTTCGTTCAATCCTTCTTTTCACCGCCTCAGCTTTTAGTCTTGCCTCCTCCCTGACCTCATCCAGTAAGTCCAGATTCAACCTTCTTTCCTCATTCGAATCTTCCTCCACGAAGTTCTGGAATCTCAGCGAGCTCTCCTAGATCTCCACTGGAATCATTGCGTCGCAACCGTAAACCAAACTGAACGGGGTCTCACGGGTTCCTGACTGCTCGGTGGTGTGGTACGCCCAAACTATACGGGGTACCTCCTCAGCCCAACTTCCTTTGGCTTTCTCTAGCCTTCTCTTCAACCCTCTCAGCAGCACCCGATTGGCTGACTCTACTTGGCCATTCGTCTGAGGGTGCTCGACGGATGCAAATACTTGTTGAATTCCCACCCCTTCGCACAGCTTCTTCAACAGGTGACTTGCAAATTGA
Organism: Phaseolus vulgaris; assembly: GCF_000499845.2. Taxonomy (NCBI): domain Eukaryota; kingdom Viridiplantae; phylum Streptophyta; class Magnoliopsida; order Fabales; family Fabaceae; genus Phaseolus; species Phaseolus vulgaris. The sequence goes on along the minus strand of NC_023756.2, from coordinate 27,522,862 downwards.
GTCCCATTGTCCGACACCAGGCGCTTGGGCACACCAAACCGGCACACAATGTTCTTCCACACGAAACCCTCGATCTTGTGTGCGGTGATCTGGGCCACTGGTTCTGCTTCGATCCACTTGGTGAAATATTCAATCGCCACCACCAAGTACTTCATCTGCCTGATCGCCAGCGGGAAAGGTCCCAGGATGTCGATTCCCCATGTATGAAACGGCCAAGGGCTGTAAATCGACTTCAACTCCTCGGGAGGTGCCTTGTGCCAATCGGCGTGCTGCTGGCATTGCTTGCAGCACTGCGCATACCTCTTGCAATCTTCTCTCATTGTTGGCCAGTAGTAACCTGCACGGAGAGTCTTTGCGGCCAGAGCTCGACCCTCGACGTGGCTTCCGCATATCCCTTCATGGAGCTCTGCCATAATTCTTGTACATTTCTCGCCGTGCACACATTCTAGGAGTGGGTGAGTGAAACCAAACCTGTACAACTCGCCATCAATCATTGTGAACTTGCTAGAATTCTTCTTTATCTTCCTAGCCTCCGTCGGATCCAGCGGGAGAAGGCCATCCGCCAGGCATCGCTTGTACTGCGTTACCCAGGTGTCTGGCTCATGCGTAGCGCAAACCTGCGTCACGTTCACCTTCTCTCCCCAACATGCCCTTATTCTCGGCGATCTCAAGGTTTCTTGAGTCAAAGACCTGTGACTCCTTGCCGCTTTCTCCGTCGATTTGCTTATCTGAAGAACCAGGTGATCTGCCACAAATGCTCTCGGCGTCTTCAGAGTTTCTTGAATCACCGTCCTCTGCCTACCCCCCTTGCCCGAAATGGCGAGCTTAGCTAGCAAGTCAGCTCGGGCATTCTGCTCCCTGGGCACATGCACCACTTCAAAGGAGATAAAGGAACTCTTCAATTCCTGTACATACTCCAGGTAAGCCGCCATTTGTGGATCTTTAGCCTGGAACTCGCCTGTTACTTGTCCCGTGACTAACAGCGAGTCACTCTTAGCCATCAGCACCCTGGCTCCCATCTCCTTAGCCAGCAAGATACCGGCGATCAGCGCCTCATATTCTGCTTGATTGTTGCTGGCTTTGAAGGCAAACCTCAAAGATTGTTCGATCAGCACGCCGTTGGGTCCCTCCAAGATGACTCCAGCACCGCTACCCTGCTGGTTCGACGATCCGTCCACTGAAAGCACCCAACGGAAGTCGTTCCCCTCAACTCGTGTCGCCTCAGACGAGAGCTCGACCACGAAGTCTGCGAAGATCTGCCCCTTGATCGGACCTCGGGGTTCATACTTAATATCAAATTTCGACAGCTCCACTGCCCATTTTACCATCCTCCCAGCGACGTCAGGCTTCTTCAAAACCTTCTGGATGGGCAGGTCGGTCATCACCAGTATCGTGAAGCTATGGAAATAGTGGCGTAACCTCCTTGCCGAAAAGACTACTGCCAGTGCAGCCTTCTCCAGGGCCTGATACCTCGTTTCGGGGCCCTGCAGCACCTTACTAACAAAATAAATAGGCTTTTGAGCCTGATCTTGGTCCTGGGCGAGCACCGCACTCACCGCCCTCTCAGTCACAGCAAAATACAACCTGAGAGGGGTTCCCACCAGCGGTTTGCACAAAACCGGCGGGCTCGCCAGGTACTCCTTAAGCTTAACGAAGGCCTCTTCGCACTCCTTCGTCCAGGTAAACTTGTTGTTCCGCCTTAAGCACTGAAAATATGGATGACCCTTTTCTCCGCTAGCTGACACGAAACGAGACAGGGCGGCCATCCGACCTGTAAGCTGCTGCACTTCCTTCACGGTAGTCGGGCTCCTCATCGCCAAAATGGCAGCGCACTTATCAGGGTTGGCTTCTATTCCTCTTTCAGTTAAGAGAAATCCCAGGAACTTCCCAGCCTCCACGCCAAAGATGCACTTCTCGGGATTCAACTTCAACCTAAACTTGGCGATCGTAGTGAACAACTCCTCCAAATCCGCAACGTGCTTGCTCTTCTCCGGCGAGGTCACGACCATGTCATCCACGCACGCTTGCACATTCCTTCCCAGCATTGGTGCAAGTACTCGATCCATCAACCTCTGGTACGTGGCCCCCGCATTCTTCAGCCCAAAAGGCATCACCTTGTAGCAATAGCACGATCTCTCGATCATGAAGGCAGTCTTCTCCTCATCCATGGGATGCATCTTGATATGGTTATACCCCGAGAAGGCATCCAGGAAACTCAACAACTTACACCCTGCAACGCTGTCCACCAGGGCGTCTATGCTGGGCAAAGGATACGAATCCTTTGGGCAGGCCTTGTTCAGATCGGTGAAATCGACGCACATGCGCCATTTCCCATTGCTCTTCTTCACCAGCACGACATTAGCTAGCCACTCAGGGTACTGGACTTCCCTGATATGGCCTGCAGCGAGGAGCTTCCGGGTTTCGTCTCTGATCGCCTGCCTCCTCTCCTCATTGAACTTCCTTCTCCTCTGTCGTACTGGTCTCACCTGGTTGTCCATCGCTAAATGATGGCACAAGAAGTCGGGATCGATCCCGGGCATGTCCGAAGCGGACCATGCAAACGCATCCAGATGCCGCTCTATCACCTTGGCGATCTGGTCCTGAAGTTCCACTTCCAGAGATCTTCCTAGCTTGAAGATCTTTCCCCCGATTTCTCTTTCGAGCCACTGCTCGACGGGTTTTGGTCTGGTTTCTCTAGCGATCACCGCCCTGGCGATTCCCAGCTCCCTCGCTTCCTCAGGGCGATTCCGCGCCTCTTCTTCCTCCAGACCGGCGTTCCCCTTCCCCAGCTCAGCATCTACCATCACCATGTCGCCTCCGGCGGTCTCCTCCATCACCGTCGTCCTGGGCTTCACACCGGGTGGCGGGGTGGTTGTCACGTAACTCACAGACCTCTTGTTTTTCAGGCTATTCTCATAGCACTTCTTTGCTTCTTTCTGGTCGGATTTGATGGTGATCACCACCCCCTCCATAGACGGCAGCTTCACCTTCATGTGCCGGGTCGACGGTATAGCGCCTATTCTGTTGAGCGTGGGTCTTCCCAGCAGAATGTTGTATGCTGAGGGAGCATTTACGACATGGTACTTGATTTTCTCTGTTCTCGAACCCGCCTCATCTGTAAACGTAGTCCTCAACTCAATGTACCCCCTGACCTCCACCTGGTCGCCAGCGAAACCATACAAACACCCTCCATAGGTCAGCTGGTCAAGGGGCAACTCCAACTGTGTGAAAGTCGGCCAGAACATCACGTCTGCCGAGCTTCCTTGGTCCACCAGAACCCTATGGACCTTCCTTCCCGCAGTAATCAACGAGATGACTATGGGATCGTTGTCATGAGGCACAACGTCCCGAAGATCTTGCCTCGTGAACGTAATGTCCACATCCGGCGAGTGGTCCTCAAACATATCCACTGTCATCACAAACCTCGCATACCTCTTCCTCTGTGATGCGGTGCATCCACCACCCGAGAAACCTCCTGCAATGGTGTGGATTTCTCCGTGGGTAGGCATCTCGTGCTGCAGAGCCTCACCACCTGCTGGTTGGGAGCTCGACGCGCCCCCCCGTCCTTCTATCCAGCAAGTAGTCGTTTAGGAACCCGCTCTTGACCAGATCGTCGAGCTGGTATCCTAAAGCCGAGCATGAATCCACGGTGTGGCCAAAGCCCTGGTGGAACTCGCACCAGGCGTCTGGCTTTGGTCCCAACACCTTGTCGCTCACCTTCTCGGGCGCCTTCAGCCTAGCTGCTATATTGGGAATGGCGATCAGGTCCGCCAATCCCATGACAAACTTGTGCTTTGGCGGGCGATTGTACTCCCGGCGTGCTGGTTGGGGGCGCCCTTGGCCCCTGCCCTTGTTCTTCCTCAGATCGTAAGGATGGCGAGTCCTCTGATCCCTCCTGGCCGCTGCCGTCTCCAGCACCCTCTGTGGCTGGATCCTGGTCTGGGCACGTGGCCTAGCGGGAGCCACGCTTCCCCTCTTCTCGGCGACCTCACTTTCATTGGCGATGTGGGCTACCGCAAGTCGCCTAACCTCAGCAAATGTGGCGGGGTGAGCCCTGATCAATGCTTCGCAGAATGGTCCCGGCAGCACGCCCTTTTTGAATGCGTAGACCAGCATCTCTTCGTCTTTGGCTGGCGAGCGGACCATCTGCGCCCCAAAGCGATTCAGGTAGTCCCTGAGGGACTCTCCCTGATACTGCCTTATGTCGAACAGATCGTAAGACACCCTGGGCGGTGCCTTGTTCACTATGTACTGCTCGACGAAGATCTTCGAAAACTGTTGGAAGTTGGTTATGTGACCTGTAGGCAGGCTCACAAACATCTTGCAGTACACGGCATCTGATCCTCCTGACAGCATCATCTGCGTATGGAACGTGGTGAGATGTGCCTCAGGATCCTCCATGCCGGTAAAAACAGCTTTCACAGGCAGCACACTCGTAGGGATAGGCGTGTCTGTAATCGCCTGAGCGAAAGGCATAGGGAAAACGCGAGGCGGCGTTGACGGCGCGACCTCTTCAGCGACTGGACGCCCTCGCTGCTCCTGAAGAGCTTGACGCAGCTCTTCGGTCACTCTGCTGAGCTCATCGTTCCTGGCCCGAGAGGCGACCAGGTCCTCGTGCATTCTGGCCTGTTCTATACGCGAGGCTTGCACATTCGCCTGCAGCGAGCGCATGATTTCCACCATCTGCGCCATAGTCATGGCGCCTTCAGCAGCAACGGGCGCAACTGGACTTGAACGGTTGCTTCTCATTTTTCTCATGAAATCTTGACGAATCACAGAGAGCGACGAACAACACCTTCTTCAACGCCGATCGATTCAGCGATCAATCGGTCAGAACTTCGCGAAACCTCGAAGGACCTCAAGAACACAGCAAACCTTCACAGAAACCCGCAACTCCACCAAAAACCAACGCTCCTTCCACGAGAAACCAAACAAGCAACAGAACTCAGATCTCACCGATTTAAAAATCGCGCAAGCAGCAAAAAACTCCACCTCACCGAACAAAAACCCAAACGAACGGTGGAAAACGCGAAGTTGTCGAACAAAACCTAGATGAACAGCGGACAATGGTTGCACCAGCACACAACCACATAGAAACTGCAGAAACCTCCAAGAACTCACGCTGTGGATGGGAACAGGTTTTACACGGCCCCACGGTGGGCGCCTGATGATCCTGCCTGTTGACCAAAACGCTGGAGCTTTGCCTCGTCAAACGTGGATCGACGTGTGCGCCGTGTTTGCCTCCGTCCTTCACCACGATCCACCTCAAGAACCTGCAAAAGACGAAACGGCGCCGCTGCGGCCGATCGCGCTCCGACGCCCAAGTCAGCGACTGAACCACCAATTACTCAAGAGTAAGACTCGAGAACTCTAAGGAACCGTGACCAGTTCTCTCTCAGTGTACTCAAGACTCGCAAGCGTAAAGAAAACAATCTTAACGTGCGTAAAGAAAACAATCTTAACGTGGGAACTCTTATATACCTTGGCACTTTCTCTCTCCTGGCAGTTACACATCTGGACACGTGGCTCGCATCCAGCTGTACACGTGCCTTCATCTGGAGCATCCTTGACTTGGGCGCTACTTCTGACTCTTCTTTGGCTAAGTTACTTATGCATGATACTATTCAGTGCATAGTTGCCTTGGAGCATGATCTCTTCTGGATGGCGAGTTCGGGTGCCTTCGTACACACCTTCCCTGTGGTCTCGCCGGCCGCCTTCATAATCTACGTTACCTGCTTCACCGTGTATGTTCAAGTGTGCTATCTCCCGAGCTTCATCCTCTGGCCAGCTGGGAAATGACCATCTGCCTTCATCTTCGGCGATGTCCTTGTTTCAGCGATCTTTAATTACTTGGTCGCCTGGATTCACATCTGGCGACTTCATCTTTAACTCGGTGACCGCCGGTTTAGGTATGGTGGGGATCGGAGCACGCCAACTTAATAACTGGCGAGTACGCAAGCCCCCCGACCTCCTTCCCTTCTGCCAACCAGGTGTACCATCCAGCACGCCTATATAATAGCTCGACGCCACGTCATTACTCCCGACTACCAGGGCGGTACAGTAATATAGCGTAACTTGTTCAATTATCTTCAATTATTCCATATTTATAATGGTTTTAAATCAGCTACAAATGAATGATCCTGTGCTAAAAAAAAGGCCCATAGAAGATCTATATTACAAAATTGTGAACTCCAAAATTCATGATTAAAGTATCTAAACTGAACATTTGAAAATAAGGAATTCAATGAAAAATGAATAAAAAAAAGAATTTTTATCCAAAAAAAATATTGTACCGTCCCGTATCAGGGCGTTGACTAAGTCAACTCAAGGTGTCGCCCAGGTGTAGAGACGCCAAGAGGAAGCGTCGCCAAGGCAAGGCAAGGCGTCGCCTGGGTGGAGGCGTCGCCAAGGCAAGGCGTCGCCTGGGTAGAGGCGTCGCCCAACCAGGGCGTCGCCAGATCAAACAGTGTAAAAGCAAGGCAATCACGGTGTGGTTCCCCGATACCCATGGGTAGGAAAGACCATGGAGGGAGCGACGTCGTGGGAAAGCCTCAGGACCCGATATCTCGGGAAAGTGATAAAGAGAAGGAGAAGGTGGCTTCAAGGCCATAGTGATAGTACCAGTGAAGGGCAGCCTGACTCGTGAAGTACCCCTGCCGCCCCAGAGACGCCTTCGGGACAGATACGGCCCAAGAGGAAGGTCACGCCCAGGATAACCGGGTGCAGGGTACAAGAGGAAGGCAGATACGCTCTCAGAGTAAGTGGCTAGATACTTGGGGGCATGAGTTGGCACCCAAAAAGCCACCCCTAGCGCAGTAGCACTCCCAGGCAGGAGGACCCACACGTAGAAACGTCCCCAGATGGGCAGAAACGCCCCCAGATGGGGTCATGGCGTCGTGAGGCCCTCCACGTGTACGACAGCCATGCCAGAATGGAAACACCCTCTAGTCAGGTGCCAGGTAATTAAAGATATTCAATACAGTTTCCCTTTCGAGCATTCTGGTACTATTAGAGCTCCCAAGCGTTTCAACGTCTTAAATGCGCTATGTTTCGTAATTAAGCGCTTTAAAGAGTGCGTTACGTTAGAGATTAAAAGCGCTTTAAGGCGCTTTAAATGCTGGGCAGTTTAAATAGCGCTGAGAATGTCGGAAAAAGGGTTGGAACCTTTGGCAAACTTAGGAGAAACTCTTTGGTTGCTTGCCCGTGCTTTAAGGTTACGTACAAGTGATTGGAGAATATTTTTGCCAAAAGGAGACAATACACACACAGATACACAGTTCTTTGACCACCTTCAGAGTGCCATACGCGGTGCTCAGATACGTGGGTGGACAGTTTTTTGGTGTTTCTTGCTGGCTGACTTGAGCGTCGGAGTGCAAACGGCCGCTAGGGCGCCTCTTTGTCCTCTTTTTTGCAGGAATTCACAGGCAAACAGTGGGAAGGAGTCCTTAGCTGACGGTTGAGGTCGCGCACGAAGACGTCCCGGTCAACCGGACGGAACATTTGGCGCCCACCGTGGGGCTCGATATAAAACATCAGTCCCATCACAAGTTCGAGGAAAATTTACCAAGCTACAGTAACGGTGAAGGAGGTTAGAGTGACAATGGCCCCCACCAGACGAAGAGCAGCGCGCGCAGCCCCAGCAGACCTATCCATGCAGCAGGTCCTGGAAATAATGAGGGGGCTGCAGCAGGACATGGCGGATTCGAAGATGGAGCAGGAGCGCATGCAGGCAGATCTTGACGCCTCGCATGAGTGCAACGAAGAGCTCCACCGTGTGAATGAGGAGTTGCGCCAGGGCCTGAGAAACGATCGGAGGCGGCCTGGACAGGACGAGACGGAGAACCATTCCCCACCAAGGGAGTTTTCCACTCCTTTCTCGCAGGAGATCCTAGATGCAGCGATCCCGAACACGTTCGCGGGACCCAAGGTAATCTTCACTGGGATGGAGGACCCAAAGACGCACCTCGCTGCATTTCACACACAGATGGTCCTGATAGGCGGTTCTGATGCCGCCAAGTGCAAGCTCTTCATGAGCACCCTGACCGGGATGGCTATGGACTGGTTCATTAGCCTCCCCGAGGGCCATATCACATCTTTCCGCCAGTTGTCGCGGTTATTCAGAGAACAGTATTTGGCCAACAAGGCCCCGCCGCCGGTCTCTTACGACCTGTTTGACGTGAAGCAGTATCAGGGGGAGACCCTGAAGGAGTATATCAATCGCTTTGGGGCCCAGGTTGTGAAGGTTGGTACAACAGAGGAGCCTATGACCGTGTACGCATTTGTGAAAGGCGTATGCCCCGGCCCCTTTGGAGAATCTATTATCCGCAATCGCCCTAGGACTTTCGCTGAATTACGGCGTAGGGCGGTAGAGCATATCGCTTCGGAAGGGGAGGTATGTGTGAAGCGCACCAGCGCCGTGCCCTCACGCCCGAGGGGACCGGCGCGAGTTCAACCCGTCAGAGTCAATGAGACCACGACGGGAAGAAAGAAGCCCCTACGAAGCCAGAAAGCCCCAGCCCCGGGGCCCCGCAGGAGGCGAACGCCCTGCCAGAGAAAGAGCAAGACCGGCGAGGTACAACTTCGTAGTTGAGTTGAAGGATTTGATCGCCGTGCCCAACATAGCCGAGAGGCTGAGGCGACCGGCGAAGACCGACAAGGTGTTAGGGCCCCATAAAGACTCTTGGTGCGAATTTCACGAGGCTTTCGGGCACCAAATTGATAATTGCCTGTCGTTGGGCTACCAGCTAGATGAGCTGGTGAGGACTGGGTTTTTGAAAGATTATGTCGCAGAGTCCACCACGACCGCCACCCTACCGCCGCCGGCAGATGAGCCAGCACACGAGATGCCTGTGCTTGGCGAGGTCCACACCATTGCTGGAGGTTTTTCCGGCGGAGGACCCACCGCCTCCCAGCGGAAGAAATACGCGAGGGGGGTGAATTCAATCGAAGAGAGGCTCTCGGGGGAGCCCTGGGAGTCAGATATTGTGTTCACAAGAAGAGACCTCCGAGATGTGGTGCCTCATGACAACGATCCCATTGTCATCTCAGTCGTCACGGCTGGAAGGAAGGTCCACAGAGTGCTTGTTGATCAAGGAAGCTCGGCGGACGTCATGTTTCTGTCGACCTTTAATAAGTTACGGTTGTCCCCCGATCTACTGAGTCCCTATACGGGATGCTTGTATGGGTTTGGGGATAACCAGATAGAGGTCCGGGGGTACCTGGAGTTGAGGACTACGTTCACAGACGGAGAGGCCTCCCGTACAGAGAGCATTCGGTACCTCGTCGTGAACGCCAATTCTGCATACAATATTTTGCTGGGCAGACCGGCGTTAAACCGTCTGAGTGCAGTATCCTCCACCCGTCACATGAAGATGAAGCTACCGGACCTCAGTGGCCGGGTGATAGTCATCAGATCAGACCAGGAGGAGGCGAGGAAATGCTACGAAAACAGCCTGAAGACGAAGAGAGGCGTTTTCATGGTGTGCGAACGTCCGCCGAGCGCGGACGCCACGATGATTGAGGCGACGCCCGCTGGGCTGACGCTTGAAGAGGCCATAGCAGAAAGGGCGATGCCCGAAGCAGATGTGCCAATGGAGGAGGCGCCCGTGGAAGAGGCGGTGCCCCCGGAGAAGCGGCGCCCGTAGAAGAAGCGGCGCCCGCCGAAGACGGTAATAGGGAACAACCTGCAGCTAACACCCTAGAAAGGGAGATTGGCGGCAAAGCTTTCAAGTTAGGAAGCTCGCTAAGTCCAGAAGAACAGGAAGGGGTGGCAGAAGTGATTTCGCGCCACCTGGATGCCTTCGCATGGTCCGCCTTGGATATGCCGGGCATCGACCCCGATTTCCTGTGTCACCACCTCAGCATGGACGCCACGGTCCGCCCCGTGCGTCAGAGAAGGAGGAAGTTCAATGAGGAGCGACAACAGGTGGTGAAAGACGAAACGCAGAAGCTGCTGAGTGCTGGCCACATTAGGGAGATTCAGTACCCTGAGTGGCTCGCCAACGTCGTCTTGGTGAAAAAGGCGAACGGAGAGTGGAGAATGTGCGTTGACTTCACGGACCTGAACAAGGCGTGCCCAAAGGATTCCTATCCGTTGCCCAGCATCGACGCCCTAGTGGATAGCGCGTCTGGCAGCAAGGTGTTAAGCTTCCTGGACGCCTTCTCAGGGTATAACCAAATCAAGATGCACCCCAGAGACGAGAGCAAGACTGCGTTCATGACTGAAACATGCAGTTATTGCTATAAGGTGATGCCCTTCGGGCTCAAAAATGCGGGCGCCACGTACCAGAGGTTAATGGACAAGGTCCTGGCGCCAATGCTTGGGAGGAACGTATACGCCTATGTAGACGACATGGTGGTGGCGTCGCAGAACAGGGTGCAGCACATTGCAGACTTGGAGGAGTTGTTCAACACAATATCCAAATACCGCCTCAAGTTGAACCCCGAGAAGTGTGTTTTCGGGGTAGAGGCCGGTAAATTCTTGGGTTTTCTGCTCACCGAGAGGGGGATAGAGGCGAACCCCGACAAATGTGCGGCTATTATCGCCATGCGGAGTCCGACATCGGTAAAGGAGGTTCAACAGTTGACAGGGCGGATGGCGGCGCTCTCGAGGTTTGTTTCCGCCGGAGGAGAAAAGGGGCACCCGTACTTCCAGTGCCTCAAGAGAAACAGTCGCTTTGCATGGACTGAGGAATGCGAAGCGGCTTTCGTTAAGTTGAAGGATTACCTGGCGACGCCTCCAGTTCTCTGCAAACCGGTAACGGGCGTGCCCCTCCGGTTGTATTTTACTGTAACAGATAGGGCCATCAGTTCTGTGTTGGTCCAAGAGCAGGACCAGAGTCAGAAACCCATCTACTTTGTAAGCAAGGCCTTACAGGGAGCCGAGACAAGGTACCAAGCACTGGAGAAGGCGGCGCTGGCGGTAGTGTTCTCGGCTAGGAGGCTCCGTCATTACTTTCACAGTTTTACGATGGTGGTAATGACCAACCTCCCCATACAGAAGGTGCTGCAGAAGCCCGATGTGGCAGGAAGAATGGTACGCTGGGCAGTGGAACTGTCAGAATTCGATATACAGTACGAGCCTAGAGGATCCATCAAAGGGCAGGTGTACGCGGATTTTGTAGCAGAACTTTCGCCCGGAGGTGAGCAAGAGGTGGAAGCGAGTTCACAGTGGCTGCTCTCGGTTGATGGCTCCTCAAACCAGCAAGGGAGTGGTGCGGGAATAGTGCTGGAAGGACCCGACGGCATACTGATCGAGCAGGCCTTGCGTTTTGCCTTCAAGGCAAGTAACAACCAAGCAGAATATGAAGCCCTGATTGCAGGGATGCTCTTGGCCAAGGAGATGGGCGCACAGACCCTCCTAGTGAAGAGCGACTCCCAGTTGATTACGGGGCAGGTGTCGGGTGAGTTCCAGGCGAAGGACCCCCAGATGGCGGCGTATCTAAAATACGTCCAGTTGCTGAAAGGGGCGTTCGACGCTCTTGAGTTAATACACGTCCCGAGGGAGCAAAATGCCAGAGCCGACCTGCTCGCAAAGCTGGCCAGCTCAGGCAAGGGGGGTAGACAGAGGACAGTGATCCAGGAAACCCTCAAAGCCCCGCGTCGATTCGTGGAAGACAACAGGGTGGATGTCCTCCAGATTTATGCATCAAGGGGAAGGCCGAGGAGTCATTCCTCATTAACCCAAGATACGCAGAGGGCGCCCCGCATCAGTATATACGCGGGTGCGTCTGAGGAAGAGCAGATGCAGGTTTGTGTCCTGTCCACGGGAGACACCTGGATGACGCCCTATAAACGATACCTGGCGGATGGGGCCCTTCCAGTGGACCCTGAAGAGGGTAAGAAAATCAAAAGGAACGCCGCAAGATATACCTTAGTGGATGGGGTGCTGTTCAGACACGGTTTCACTCACCCTATCCTAACATGCGTCAGTGGCGATGAGTGCACCAGGATAATGGCGGAGCTACATGAAGGCATCTGCGGAAGCCATGTAGGAGGAAGGTCCCTAGCCTCCAAGGTAATACGCGCAGGTTTCTTCTGGCCAACAGTGAAAGAGGATTGCGCACGGCACGCCCAGCGGTGTAAGCAATGCCAAAAGCACGCCGACTGGCACAAGGCGCCGCCAGAAGAGTTGCGGTCCATATATAGCCCGTGGCCTTTCCACACATGGGGAATTGACATCTTGGGCCCTTTCCCACTGGCAATCAGGCAGATGAAATATCTGATCGTCGCCATAGAATACTTCACTAAGTGGATAGAGGCAGAGCCCGTGGCACAAATCACTGCGCATAAGGTACAGCATTTTGTGTGGAGAAACATCGTGTGTCGCTTTGGCGTACCCAGGCGCCTGATATCTGACAACGGGACCCAGTTCGCCAGTCAGCAGTTGAGAAATCTGTGCGCTGAAGTGGGAATCAAGCAAGTGTTCGCGTCTGTCGAACACCCCCAGACCAATGGACAAGTAGAGTCAGCAAACAAAGTTCTGCTGAGGGGATTAAAAAGAAGGTTGGAAAAGGCCAAAGGGGCGTGGGCGGAAGAGGTGCCAAGGATCGTATGGGCATACCACACCACGCCCCAATCCTCTACTATGGAGACGCCGTTCAGTTTGGTGTACGGGTCGGACGCGATGATTCCAGTAGAAATACACGAAAGCTCACCGCGTTTTCAAAACTTTGTGGTGGAGGAATCTAATGAGGAGAGACGGGTAAACCTGGATCTGCTAGAAGAGGCCAGGGAAGAAGCTAAAATAAAAGTTGAAGCGATGAAGAGAAGAGTGGAGCGGCAATATAGCTCTAAAGTAAAGCCACGACAGTTTCAGGTGGGCGACCTAGTGATGAGGAAAGCTCACCCTTATGAGTTGGAGAATAAGCTGTTTCCCAAGTGGACCGGGCCCTTCAGAGTTACTGAGGCTAAGGGCAACGGTTCGTACAACCTGGAGACTTTAGATGGGGGCCCTATCCCGCGCAGTTGGAATGCAGCCAACTTAAAATTTTATTTCAGTTGATCTATGTAAGCAGCATGTAACAATTTAGTTGAAGGGGACGCTCTTTTTCCCTTTCGGGGGTTTTTTAATGAGATCACCCTAATAAATGGAAAAACCAGTTGAGAAAAAGAAGTGCCTTGGTTTTCAACCTTTATTTTTCCTTGTTAGAAGTAATGGGATGCGCCGCCTAGGCCATGGTGTCGCCAAGGAAGAAGGCGTCGCCTAGGTCCTGGCGTCGCCCAGAAAGAAGGCGTCGCCCAAGTAAAAGCATGCATCGTTGGCAGAACGAGATGAAAGGAAGTCGCGCGGTATATGAAGCATATGCAAAGTAAAGTGGCGTTGTAAAGAATTGATATTGAAAAGTTGTTGTTACAAGCAATGTTCAGTACAAAATGCAAAAACAAAAACAAGCCACTTCTCAGCGCTCATCAGAGTCATCACCGGAGGAAGGCGAGGCCCCTTTCCCAGCCCGCAGCGCTCGAGTAAGTCGTGTCCTCTTTTCTTAGCTTATTTTCGAACCTGCACAAAGGGAACAGATGTATTAGAGACACAGTGAAGAAAGACAGGCACAGTTAGAAAGTAACGAAGGCCGATGTTGCCTAAGGCAGTGGTTCTTACTTATGTACTTCTCAAGAGTCCTAGCGTTGAACTCCAAGCTGATCACCGTAGCAGAGTCAAAACCTCCCGCCTCAGCAAGAATCTGGCAAGCTATTTGATCACTTGGAGCCAGATTCTTGAGGGGTTTGGCTTTGAGGACCTTTTCCTCTCTCACCCAGTACAACGGAAACCCATCGAGGGCGTCGGGAACAAGATCAGTACAGCAGATCTTGAAGAACCGGCCTTTCCACCCCGTGAACGAGCTTTGGAAGGGCGTGAAGAGAACTCTTCCGGGTACATTGCTGAGAGTTACCCAGAGGTTGTGTCTCTGTCTCTTCACCTCAAAAAAGTGAAGAAAGAGGTCAACCGAGGGTGCACAACCCAGAAACCCAAAGAGGACATCGAAGGCCTTGACAAAGGCCCAGCTGTTGGGGTATAGCTGGGCTGGAGCCACGTTGATCTCCGTCAGCAGTTCCTTCTCGAACCAGGAGAAGGGTAAGCGCACCCCGATGGTCTTGAACACCACCTGGTAAAAGTAAAAGAATGGGACCCCGTTGTTGGCCCGTTCGTCTCCACACACTGGCTCCCCCAGAGTGCAGGGGAGCACAGCGATGTCGTCATCGTGCCTCCTCGCGAAGGCCCGGTGGTCGTAAGAACACAACTCCCCTTTGTGTTCTCGTACGGCCCTGGTGGAGAGCAAGCATGAACACTCATCAAGAAGTTCGCTCGAGGCCCAAGGGTACAAGTCTTTGGGACGGACCCTGGGGGAAGCATCGTGAGAAGACATTCTTTAGCAAGATCAGGATGGCTAGAAATGCAAGGGTTGAGCGAGGGGAGCGAAGGTTAGAACAGCCCTTCGACAGAGAAGAAAGGGTGCAAGAAGAAAGAACGCAAGTAGGTTATGAGAAGTGAGAAAACGATGAAGATAGTTCCAGAGCTTGAAGAGTTAAATAAAGCGGTTAGAGCGCCAAACGACGTGAATGGATGCACCGCACGATTGATACACGTGGTGGGAGATGAAAGGATGACGCTGGCATCTCTGGTTTAAATCAGAAAATGTCCCGTCAACAGAATATCCAATGGTACGATCCGCCGTCGAAAATGAGTCAGGGGTACAGCAGGAGTCAGAAAATGAAATGACTAGATACCCCACCAACCAAGTAAGCAGCGCCACGTGGATCAAGTCGAATGACAGAAGGTCCCATCAGCTATACAAGGAGCGCCACGTGGATGGCACAGACGAAGCCTTGGGCTTTTCGCTGCTATCAGTCGTTGACCAAGGCAAGAGTTAAGGTCAGTGTCGAGGTAAAGGTAACGCCCGAGGCGTTGCCAGGGAGGACGTAAAGGGCGACGATAGACGAGAAGTTGCGAGCGTCGCCAACCCAAATACCGACTGGCGTTACCTCCCCGATACCCCCAGGTAGGAAAGACTGAGGAGGGAGAAGAAGTCAGAGAAAGGAAAAGTTAGTTGCAGGCGTCGCCTCCCCGATACCCACAGGTAGGAAAGACTGTGGAGGGAGACGAGACCGTCAAACGCCAGCGAGTCACTGGCAGGGTGTTCCCCGATACCTATGGGCAGGAAAGACCATGGAGGGAACAAAAACCCCACAACACTCAGCGTTTTAGACACCCGGGGACGATACGGTGCTGCTTTAGCAGACCTCTCCTTAGGCGTGGGCGCCGAGCGTTAAAAGATCAAAGAAAGAGCCTTTCGGTATCAGAGACGTCCCGTGGACGATACGGCGCCACTTAGTGAGCCTCTCTATGGGCGTAAGGGTTGGCGGGCGACCTTACCCAATCATACCAAACCGCCCAACGAAGTGTGAGAAACGGGCAGAACACAGATAAAATAATTGAAGCGTATGAAGGGAAAGGACGAGAGCGAGATCGCATAGGCAGAATCGTATGTGACAAGGAAATAAAGACAACCATGCGAACGTCCCAAATCAGTAACAAGAGTGCGGATAGTTCAAAGAATTACAAGTTTTGGCAAATAAAATCAAAAAGCGAAGGTAAAGAATGAAGAGTTAAGTTTGAAGAGGAAGGTGGCGGATGAGGGGCAGCAGTTCAGTCGTTCAAATCCATGGGCACGACCTTCCCGTCGACTACGTGGTGTGTGGGGTCGCAGTTCGAAAGGTTGATGCCAGGGTTCTCACAAGACGCCTGGGACAGGGCCTCTTGGAACCCCTCCTCGAAGGTGCCCGCCATCTCCTGGATAAGGGACTTTTTCTCCTTCTCCAGTTCCTCAATGGCGGCGTCTCCAGAGGCCACCTGCCTCTCCAGAGCCTCTTTCTCCACGCGAAGCCGGCTAACCTCGACCTGCAGTTTGTCGTAGTCAACTCGGAGAAGGTCCATAGCTTTGGCCTGCGTGGCCATTTCCTCCTCCATCCGCTCCACCTTGGCAGCCTGTTCACAGCAACGGTCCTTCAGGTCTTTGTGAGTTTCTGCATCCGCTTTGACCACTTCCTGAAGACCCGCCACCTGCACTTGGAGAGAAACTTCACGAGCGTAGAAGTCAGCCTGGAGCTCCAAGGCCTCTGCCAGTTTCCTCTCAGTTTCTGCCCTGGACTCTTGTGCTTGCTTCAGGGAGGAACAATAAGCCTCGTTCTGACGTCCCAGGATCCTCATCTCCTCCTCCAGGGTAGATGCCTTCGTCTCCAAGGCCTGGAGAGTTTGAGCTTGCATGACAGCGTTTCTGGCCTGGGAGCGCCATTCAAGAGCCACCGCCAAGAAGGCCCCCAGATAGAAAGGCATACCTTCCCTCCTGTCGGTACCTTCTGGCATAGTCCCGCCACTGAAACCCCTCATCAGATGCATGATTGGAGGAGGGATGGCGATGAAGTCGGGGGCAGCAGCGTCGGGAGTCGGGGAAGCAGTGGTTTCTGGCGGCGGCAGAGGCGGCGCAGATTCAGCACCTTCGCCCCTTTCCTCTTGGAGAACCATAGGAGGGAGTGAGGTTGCGCTTGGAGGATTGTCCATAAAGGGGTTCCCTCCCTGTGGCGATGCCTCTACCGGAAGAGGAACCCGCGCGGATTTTCTCCTTCTGAAGGGAGCCACACCCTCCGATTCCTCATCGTCTGACAGAATCTCCAAAACCCTTTTCCCTTTGTCAAGGGGGGGTGGAGCCGGTGATGAGGCCGCAGCTAGGGGAACAGCGGCGATAGGCGAAGGAGAGTTGGGGGTTGGAAGCAAGTCGGAGCCAGATGGAGACGTCGGAGATGGGCTAGAAGCAGCTTCAGCAGTGACTGGAGGCGGCGGTGTCGGAGCCGGTGGAAGAATCGGATTGGCGACAGGGCTGGAGGAGATGCCTGCCTTGGCGGCACGAGCCTCCTTCAGTGCTTTCGCCAACATTATTCTTTTGGAAGCGCCCATCACCGATCCTACATCAAGACAGGCCAAACAACAAGGATTAGTGCTAGAGCAGTTATGTGGATTCACAATACAGGAAGAGATGCGAAATGCAAGTAACATTGTACAGTGAAAAATGGTAATGCAGATAACCATAACAACTAATGCATCATGAATCGCGAAGAGCAGATACCGAAATATGTAGAAAGCCCATGGGCATTGAATTCGTTCGCGATGAGCTTGGCGGTATCGAAGACTATCCCCAGTCCCGCCAAGGCTTTGCATATATCCCGGTCAGGCGGGGCAAGTTCGTCCAAAGCCAAGGGCTTCATAGTTATGGGTTTGTCTGTCCAGTACAGGGGAAAGCCCTCTAGAATGGTAGGATCGCGCTTGGTCGCGCGTACCTTGAAAAATTTCCCCTTCCAGCCTTTGAACGAATTCTGGAAGAGCGTAAGGATGATGCGCCCGGCGATCCCAGAAAAGCTCATCCAGAGGCTTTTCCCTTGCTTCTTTACCTCGAAGAAGTGGAGAAAAACGTCCACAGAGGAGGGAACACCTAGATAGCCGCAGAGAATTTGGAACCCCCTCACGAAAGCCCAACTGTTGGGATGGAGTTGGGCGGGAGCAGTGTTTATCTCTGTCAGTAGCTCTTTTTCGAAGGGAGTTAGGGGCAGACGCAGGCCCACCCTTTTGAGCACCATCTGATAGAGGAAGAAGAAAGCGCATCCCCCAGTATCCCGTGAGTCCGCGCAAACGGGCATCCCAGGTCGCACTCGGCTTACCAGGACTTGGGAGTCATGACTTTTGTGGAAAGCATTGAAGTTATAGAGAGCAGGGTCCCCCCTGTGGGCCTCCACGTCCTCAACGGAGTTCAGGAGGGAACATTCGTCCAGAAGTTCGTCGGGGGCCCAGTCATATTCGCCCTTATAATGAGACTTGGGGAGCGGGGGAGGCGCGGTGGTCTTGGTTTTTGCCATCAACGCCAATGCTGAAGATCAAAAGAGAAAGAAAGGGTTCAGAGAAAAGGGGTTTGGAGAGAAGAAAAGGGGAAAATGGAAGAACCCTAGGAGCGCCCTACCCGCAAAAGAACGAAGGGAAGCGAAAGGAACAACGAAGCATACAAACAATATCCAGAGAAATACGAGAATAACAACAGTCCCAGGCAGTTTCCTATAATGCGACAACAGTGAAGAGTTGAGAGTGCTCGAAACCATACCTTTGCTGTTGAAATGGAGGCGGTAGGAGAGCGCAGGAAGGGGAGAATCGCAATTGCAGAAAGAAGAGGTTTTGGAGGCGATGAACAGGGCAAAGTAGCAGAGTGAATGAATGTAACAGTAGGGTGAGCGCGGGGTTTGGAGTAACTTGAACGTTACATTTCGCGACTCAAGAAGCGCTAACTAAGGGCCGTAGGATCGGGCCACGCGTCAGAGGGTTGATTGCCCAGGGGAAGCGCAAAGGTCCCTAAAGGAGGGCCACGCGATGGGCCACGTGGCGCGCGATCAAGGGTAGCCCAAAAGGTGTAATCATCCCCACTTCAGGGAATGTCCAATCGCTCATTAAGAATACCCCTGTGGTTCAGAAAATGTCGCGTCAGTAATTCGAAAATTTGCTGAGTCAGCAGAGAATGACACGTCATCGGGAAGGCACGTGGATGGCGGGGGCAAGGCTTTAGTCTTTGCGTTGAAGACAAGTCTTCGGCTTAAGACTGGGGGGCTTGTGTACCGTCCCGTATCAGAGCGTTGACTAAGTCGAGGTCAAAGTCAACGACTGGAGAGTCAAAGTCAACTCAAGGTGTCGCCCAGGTGTAGAGACGCCAAGAGGAAGCGTCGCCAAGGCAAGGCAAGGCGTCGCCTGGGTGCAGGCGTCGCCAAGGCAAGGCGTCGCCTGGGTAGAGGCGTCGCCCAACCAGGGCGTCGCCAGATCAAACAGTGTAAAAGCAAGGCAATCACGGTGTGGTTCCCCGATACCCATGGGTAGGAAAGACCATGGAGGGAGCGACGCCGTGGGAAAGCCTCAGGACCCGATATCTCGGGAAAGTGATAAAGAGAAGGAGAAGGTGGCTTCAAGGCCATAGTGATAGTACCAGTGAAGGGCAGCCTGACTCGTGAAGTACCCCTGCCGCCCCAGAGACGCCTTCGGGACAGATACGGCCCAAGAGGAAGGTCACGCCCAGGATAACCGGGTGCAGGGTACGAGAGGAAGGCAGATACACTCTCAGAGTAAGTGGCTAGATACTTGGGGGCATGAGTTGGCACCCAAAAAGCCACCCCTAGCGCAGTAGCACTCCCAGGCAGGAGGACCCACACGTAGAAACGTCCCCAGATGGGCAGAAATGCCCCCAGATGGGGTCATGGCGTCGTGAGGCCCTCTACGTGTACGACAGCCATGCCAGAATGGAAACACCCTCTAGTCAGCTGCCAGGTAATTAAAGATATTCAATACAGTTTCCCTTTCGAGCATTCTGGTACTATTAGAGCTCCCAAGCGTTTCAACGTCTTAAATGCGCTACGTTTCGTAATTAAGCGCTTTAAAGAGTGCGTTACGTTAGAGATTAAAAGCACTTTAAGGCGCTTTAAATGCTGGGCAGTTTAAATAGCGCTGAGAATGTCGGAAAAAGGGTTGGAACCTTTGGCAAACTTAGGAGAAACTCTTTGGTTGCTTGCCCGTGCTTTAAGGTTACGTACAAGTGACTGGAGAATATTTTTGCCAAAAGGAGACAATACACACACAGATACACAGTTCTTTGACCACCTTCAGAGTGCCATACGCGGTGCTCAGATACGTGGGTGGACAGTTTTTTGGTGTTTCTTGCTGGCTGACTTGAGCGTCGGAGTGCAAACGGCCGCTAGGGCGCCTCTTTGTCCTCTTTTTTGCAGGAATTCACAGGCAAACAGTGGGAAGGAGTCCTTAGCTGACGGTTGAGGTCGCGCACGAAGACGTCCCGGACAACCGGACGGAACAGATTGTAAATGAAAGAAGTATTAAACATATCAAAACACAATTTTAACACATGAAATTGTTTTTCAAAGATATCATAAGTGTTTCAATCAATCAATAGACCATAGATTGTAAAAGAAGTATTGAACATATCAAAATACAATTTGAAAACATGGAATGGTTTTTCAAAGGTATCACAAGCGTTCGAATCAATTAACAGACCTTAGATTGTAAAAGAAGTATTACACATATGAAAACACAATTTTAACACATGAAATTGTTTTTCAAAGATATTCATAAGTGTTTCAATCAATTAATAGACTAAGATTGTATTAAACATATCAAAACACAATTTTAACACATGAAATTGGTTTTCAAAAAGATATATCATAAGTGTTTTCAATCAATTAATAGCGAAAAGAACAAGTTGCAAACATTTAGTTAAGAAGTAATACGCTTGTTTTCAATAGTTAGGATACTTTTAAACTATTATTACACAGAACATTCACTTTCTTATAGTTTCCTAGGTTAACTATAAAACCTTAGATTGTAAATGAAAGAAGTATTAAACATATCAAAACACAATTTTAACACATGAAATTGTTTTTCAAAGATATCATAAGTGTTTCAATCAATCAATAGACCTTAGATTGTAAAAGAAGTATTGTACATATCAAAATACAATTTGAACACATGGAATGGTTTTTCAAAGGTATCACAAGCGTTCGAATCAATTAACAGACCTTAGATTATAAAAGAAGTATTAAACATATGAAAACACAATTTTAACACATGAAATTGTTTTTCAAAGATATTCATAAGTGTTTCAATCAATTAATAGACTAAGATTCTATTAAACATATGAAAACACAATTTTAACACATAAAATTGGTTTTCAAACATATCATAAGTGTTTTCAATCAATTAATAGCGAAAAGAACAAGTTGCAAACATTTAGTTAAGAAGTAATACACTTGTTTTCAATAGTTAAGATACTTTTAAACTATTATTACACAGAACATTCACTTTCTTATAGTTTCCTAGGTTAACTATAAACCTTAGATTGTAAATGAAAGAAGTATTAAACATATCAAAACACAATTTTAACACATGAAATTGTTTTTCAAAGATATCATAAGTGTTTCAATCAATCAATAGACCTTAGATTGTAAAAGAAGTATTGTACATATCAAAATACAATTTGAACACATGGAATGGTTTTTCAAAGGTATCACAAGCGTTCGAATCAATTTACAGACCTTAGATTACAAAAGAAGTATTAAACATATGAAAACACAATTTCAACACATGAAATTGTTTTTCAAAGATATTCATAAGTGTTTCAATCAATTAATAGACTAAGATTCTATTAAACATATGAAAACACAATTTTAACACATAAAATTGGTTTTCAAACATATCATAAGTGTTTTCAATCAATTAATAGCGAAAAGAACAAGTTGCAAACATTTAGTTAAGAAGTAATACGCTTGTTTTCAATAGTTAAGATACTTTTAAACTATTATTACACAGAACATTCACTTTCTTATAGTTTCCTAGGTTAACTATAAAACCTTAGATTGTAAATGAAAGAAGTATTAAACATATCAAAACACAATTTTAACACATGAAATTGTTTTTCAAAGATATCATAAGTGTTTCAATCAATCAATAGACCTTAGATTGTAAAAGACGTATTGAACATATCAAAATACAATTTGAAAACATGGAATGGTTTTTCAAAGGTATCACAAGCGTTCGAATCAATTAACAGACCTTAGATTGTAAAAGAAGTATTACACATATGAAAACACAATTTTAACACATGAAATTGTTTTTCAAAGATATTCATAAGTGTTTCAATCAATTAATAGACTAAGATTGTATTAAACATATCAAAACACAATTTTAACACATGAAATTGGTTTTCAAAAAGATATATCATAAGTGTTTTCAATCAATTAATAGCGAAAAGAACAAGTTGCAAACATTTAGTTAAGAAGTAATACGCTTGTTTTCAATAGTTAAGATACTTTTAAACTATTATTACACAGAACATTCACTTTCTTATAGTTTCCTAGGTTAACTATAAAACCTTAGATTGTAAATGAAAGCAGTATTAAACATATCAAAACACAATTTTAACACATGAAATTGTTTTTCAAAGATATCATAAGTGTTTCAATCAATCAATAGACCTTAGATTGTAAAAGAAGTATTGTACATATCAAAATACAATTTGAACACATGGAATGGTTTTTCAAAGGTATCACAAGCGTTCGAATCAATTAACAGACCTTAGATTACAAAAGAAGTATTAAACATATGAAAACACAATTTCAACACATGAAATTGTTTTTCAAAGATATTCATAAGTGTTTCAATCAATTAATAGACTAAGATTCTATTAAACATATGAAAACACAATTTTAACACATAAAATTGGTTTTCAAACATATCATAAGTGTTTTCAATCAATTAATAGCGAAAAGAACAAGTTGCAAACATTTAGTTAAGAAGTAATACGCTTGTTTTCAATAGTTAAGATACTTTTCAACTATTATTACACAGAACATTCACTTTCTTATAGTTTCCTAGGTTAACTATAAAACCTTAGATTGTAAATGAAAGAAGTATTAAACATATCAAAACACAATTTTAACACATGAAATTGTTTTTCAAAGATATCATAAGTGTTTCAATCAATCAATAGACCTTAGATTGTAAAAGAAGTATTGAACATATGAAAATACAATTTGAAAACATGGAATGGTTTTTCAAAGGTATCACAAGCGTTCGAATCAATTAACAGACCTTAGATTGTCAAAGAAGTATTAAACATATGAAAACACAATTTTAACACATGAAATTGTTTTTCAAAGATATTCATAAGTGTTTCAATCAATTAATAGACTAAGACTGTATTAAACATATCAAAACACAATTTTAACACATGAAATTGGTTTTCAAAGATATATCATAAGTGTTTTCAATCAATTAATAGCGAAAAGAACAAGTTGCAAACATTTAGTTAAGAAGTAATACGCTTGTTTTCAATAGTTAAGATACTTTTCAACTATTATTACACAGAACATTCACTTTCTTATAGTTTCCTAGGTTAACTATAAAACCTTAGATTGTAAATGAAAGATGTATTAAACATATAAAAACACAATTTTAACACATGAAATTTTTTTTCAAAGATATCATAAGTGTTTCAATCAATCAATAGACCTTAGATTGTAAAAGAAGTATTGAACATATCAAAATACAATTTGAACACATGGAATGGTTTTTCAAAGGTATCACAAGCGTTCGAATCAATTAACAGACCTTAGATTGTAAAAGAAGTATTAAACATATGAAAACACAATTTTAACACATGAAATTGTTTTTCAAAGATATTCATAAGTGTTTCAATCAATTAATAGACTAAGACTGTATTAAACATATCAAAACACAATTTTAACACATAAAATTGGTTTTCAAACATATCATAAGTGTTTTCAATCAATTAATAGCGAAAAGAACAAGTTGCAAACATTTAGTTAAGAAGTAATACGCTTGTTTTCAATAGTTAAGATACTTTTAAACTATTATTACACAGAACATTCACTTTCTTATAGTTTCCTAGGTTAACTATAAAACCTTAGATTGTAAATGAAAGAAGTATTAAACATATCAAAACACAATTTTAACACATGAAATTGTTTTTCAAAGATATCATAAGTGTTTCAATCAAACAATAGACCTTAGATTGTAAAAGAAGTATTGAACATATCAAAATACAATTTGAAAACATGGAATGGTTTTTCAAAGGTATCACAAGCGTTCGAATCAATTAACAGACCTTAGATTGTAAAAGAAGTATTAAACATATGAAAACACAATTTTAACACATGAAATTGTTTTTCAAAGATATTCATAAGTGTTTCAATCAATTAATAGACTAAGATTGTATTAAACATATCAAAACACAATTTTAACACATGAAATTGGTTTTCAAAGATATATCATAAGTGTTTTCAATCAATTAATAGCAAAAAGAACAAGTTGCAAACATTTAGTTAAGAAGTAATACGCTTGTTTTCAATAGTTAACATACTTTTAAACTATTATTACACAGAACATTCACTTTCTTATAGTTTCCTAGGTTAACTATAAAACCTTAGATTGTAAATGAAAGATGTATTAAACATATAAAAACACAATTTTAACACATGAAATTGTTTTTCAAAGATATCATAAGTGTTTCAATCAATCAATAGACCTTAGACTGTAAAAGAAGTATTGAACATATCAAAATACAATTTGAACACATGGAATGGTTTTTCAAAGGTATCACAAGCGTTCGAATCAATTAACAGACCTTAGATTGTAAAAGAAGTATTAAACATATGAAAACACAATTTTAACACATGAAATTGTTTTTCAAAGATATTCATAAGTGTTTCAATCAATTAATAGACTAAGACTGTATTAAACATATCAAAACACAATTTTAACACGTGAAATTAGTTTTCAAAGATATATCATAAGTGTTTTCAATCAATTAATAGCGAAAAGAACAAGTTGCAAACATTTAGTTAAGAAGTAATACGCTTGTTTTCAATAGTTAAGATACTTTTAAACTATTATTACACAGAACATTCACTTTCTTATAGTTTCCTAGGTTAACTATAAAACCTTAGATTGTAAATGAAAGAAGTATTAAACATATCAAAACACAATTTTAACACATGAAATTGTTTTTCAAAGATATCATAAGTCTTTTAATCAATCAATAGACCTTAGATTGTAAAAGAAGTATTGAACATATCAAAATACAATTTGAACACATGGAATGGTTTTTCAAAGGTATCACAAGCGTTCGAATCAATTAATAGACCTTAGATTGTAAAAGAAGTATTAAACATATGAAAACACAATTTTAACACATGAAATTGTTTTTCAAAGATATTCATAAGTGTTTCAATCAATTAATAGACTAAGATTCTATTAAACATATGAAAACACAATTTTAACACATAAATTGGTTTTCAAACATATCATAAGTGTTTTCAATCAATTAATAGCGAAAAGAACAAGTTGCAAACATTTAGTTAAGAAGTAATACGCTTGTTTTCAATAGTTAAGATACTTTTAAACTATTATTACACAGAACATTCACTTTCTTATAGTTTCCTAGGTTAACTATAACACCTTAGATTGTAAATGAAAGAAGTATTAAACATATCAAAACACAATTTTAACACATAAAATTGTTTTTCAAAGATATCATAAGTGTTTCAATCAATCAATAGACCTTAGATTGTAAAAGAAGTATTGAACATATCAAAATACAATTTGAAAACATGGAATGGTTTTTCAAAGGTATCACAAGCGTTCGAATCAATTAACAGACCTTAGATTGTAAAAGAAGTATTAAACATATGAAAACACAATTTTAACACATGAAATTGTTTTTCAAAGATATTCATAAGTGTTTCAATCAAATAATAGACTAAGATTGTATTAAACATATCAAAACACAATTTTAACACATGAAATTGGTTTTCAAAGATATATCATAAGTGTTTTCAATCAATTAATAGCGAAAAGAACAAGTTGCAAACATTTAGTTAAGAAGTAATACGCTTGTTTTCAATAGTTAAGATATTTTAAACTATTAATACACAGAACATTCACTTTCTTATAGTTTCCTAGGTTAACTATAAAACCTTAGATTGTAAATGAAAGATGTATTAAACATATCAAAACACAATTTTAACACATGAAATTGTTTTTCAAAGATATCATAAGTGTTTCAATCAATCAATAGACCTTAGATTGTAAAAGAAGTATTGAACATATCAAAATACAATTTCAACACATGGAATGGTTTTTCAAAGGTATCACAAGCGTTCGAATCAATTAACAGACCTTAGATTGTAAAAGAAGTATTAAACATATGAAAACACAATTTTAACACATGAAATTGTTTTTCAAAGATATTCATAAGTGTTTCAATCAATTAATAGACTAAGACTGTATTAAACATATCAAAACACAATTTTAACACATGAAATTGGTTTTCAAAGATATATCATAAGTGTTTTCAATCAATTACTAGCGAAAAGAACAAGTTGCAAACATTTAGTTAAGAAGTAATACGCTTGTTTTCAATAGTTAAGATACTTTTAAACTATTATTACACAGAACATTCACTTGCTTATAGTTTCCTAGGTTAACTATAAAACCTTAGATTGTAAATGAAAGAAGTATTAAACATACAAAACACAATTTTAACACATGAAATTGTTTTTCAATGATATCATAAGTCTTTCACTCAATCAATAGACCTTAGATTGTAAAAGAAGTATTGAACATATCAAAATACAATTTGAAAACATGGAATGGTTTTTTCAAAGGTATCACAAGCGTTCGAATCAATTAACAGACCTTAGATTGTAAAAGAAGTATTAAACATATGAAAACACAATTTTAACACATGAAATTGTTTTTTCAAAGATATTCATAAGTGTTTCAATCAATTAATAGACTAAGATTCTATTAAACATATGAAAACACAATTTTAACACATAAAATTGGTTTTCAAACATATCATAAGTGTTTTCAATAAATTAATAGCGAAAAGAACAAGTTGCAAACATTTAGTTAAGAAGTAATACGCTTGTTTTCAATAGTTAAGATACTTTTAAACTATTATTACACAGAACATTCACTTTCTTATAGTTTCCTAGGTTAACTATAAAACCTTAGATTGTAAATGAAAGAAGTATTAAACATATCAAACACAATTTTAACACATGAAATTGTTTTTCAAAGATATCATAAGTGTTTCAATCAATCAATAGACCTTAGATTGTAAAAGAAGTATTGAACATATCAAAATACAATTTGAAAACATGGAATGATTTTCAAAGGTATCACAAGCGTTCGAATCAATTAACAAACCTTAGATTGTAAAAGAAGTATTAAACATATGAAAACACAATTTTAACACATGAAATTGTTTTTCAAAGATATTCATAAGTGTTTCAATCAATTAATAGACTAAGATTGTATTAAACATATCAAAACACAATTTTAACACAAGAAATTGGTTTTCAAAGATATATCATAAGTGTTTTCAATCAATTAATAGCGAAAAGAACAAGTTGCAAACATTTAGTTAAGAAGTAATACGCTTGTTTTCAATAGTTAAGATACTTTTATACTATTATTACACAGAACATTCACTTTCTTATAGTTTCCTAGGTTAACTATAAAACCTTAGATTGTAAATGAAAGAAGTATTAAACATATCAAAACACAATTTTAACACATGAAATTGTTTTTCAAAGATATCATAAGTGTTTCAATCAATCAGTAGACCTTAGATTGTAAAAGAAGTATTGAACATATCAAAATAGAATTTGAACACATGGAATGGTTTTTCAAAGGTATCACAAGCGTTCGAATCAATTAACAGACCTTAGATTGTAAAAGAAGTATTAAACATATGAAAACACAATTTTAACACATGAAATTGTTTTTCAAAGATATTCATAAGTGTTTCAATCAATTAATAGACTAAGATTGTATTAAACATATCAAAACACAATTTTAACACATGAAATTGGTTTTCAAAGATATATCATAAGTGTTTTCAATCAATTAATAGCGAAAAGAACAAGTTGCAAACATTTAGTTAAGAAGTAATACGCTTGTTTTCAATAGTTAAGATATTTTAAACTATTAATACACAGAACATTCACTTTCTTATAGTTTCCTAGGTTAACTATAAAACCTTAGATTGTAAATGAAAGATGTATTAAACATATCAAAACACAATTTTAACACATGAAATTGTTTTTCAAAGATATCATAAATGTTTCAATCAATCAATAGACCTTAGATTGTAAAAGAAGTATTGAACATATCAAAATACAATTTGAACACATGGAATGGTTTTTCAAAGGTATCACAAGCGTTCGAATCAATTAACAGACCTTAGATTGTAAAAAAAGTATTAAACATATGAAAACACAATTTTAACGCATGAAATTGTTTTTCAAAGATATTCATAAGTGTTTCAATCAATTAATAGACTAAGACTGTATTAAACATATCAAAACACATTTTAACACATGAAATTGGTTTTCAAAGATATATCATAAGTGTTTTCAATCAATTAATAGCGAAAAGAACAAGTTGCAAACATTTAGTTAAGAAGTAATACGCTTGTTTTCAATAGTTAAGATACTTTTATACTATTATTACACAGAACATTCACTTTCTTATAGTTTCCTAGGTTAACTATAAAACCTTAGATTGTAAATGAAAGAAGTATTAAACATATCAAAACACAATTTTAACACATGAAATTGTTTTTCAAAGATATCATAAGTGTTTCAATCAATCAGTAGACCTTAGATTGTAAAAGAAGTATTGAACATATCAAAATACAATTGAACACATGGAATGGTTTTTCAAAGGTATCACAAGCGTTCGAATCAATTAACAGACCTTAGATTGTAAAAGAAGTATTAAACATATGAAACACAATTTTAACCATGAAATTGTTTTTCAAAGATATTCATAAGTGTTTCAATCAATTAATAGACTAAGATTGTATTAAACATATCAAACACAATTTTAACACATGAAATTGGTTTTCAAAGATATATCATAAGTGTTTTCAATCAATTAATAGCGAAAAGAACAAGTTGCAAACATTTAGTTTAGAAGTAATACGCTTGTTTTCAATAGTTAAGATATTTTAACTATTAATACACGAACATTCACTTCTTATAGTTTCCTAGGTTAACTATAAAACCTTAGATTGTAATGAAAGATGTATTAAACATATCAAAACACAATTTTAACACATGAAATTGTTTTTCAAAGATATCCATAAATGTTTCAATCAAATAGACCTTAGATTGTAAAAGAAGTATTGAACATATCAAAATACAATTTGAACACATGGAATGGTTTTCAAAGGTATCACAAGCGTTCGAATCAATTAACAGACCTTAGATTGTAAAAGAAGTATTAAACATATGAAAACACAATTTTAACATGAAATTGTTTTCAAAGA